>NC_133529.1:104527326-104827326 GCF_048544455.1 Silene latifolia | reverse complement strand
TTGTGACGGAAATTTTGAATTTATATAATTTTAACATTTTACAAGTGTAAATGTGAAGTTTTACGAGTGTAAATGTAACATTTTTAAGAGTGTAAATTTGATTTTTGTGACGGAAATTTTGAATTTATATAATTTTAACATTTTACAAGTGTAAATGTGAAGTTTTACGAGTGTAAATGTAACATTTTTAAGAGTGTAAATTTGATTTTTTGTGACGGAAATTTTGAATTTATATAATTTTAACATTTTACAAGTGTAAATGTGAAGTTTTACGAGTGTAAATGTAACATTTTTAAGAGTGTAAATTTGATTTTTTTGTGACGGAAATTTTGAATTTATATAATTTTAACATTTTACAAGTGTAAATGTGAAGTTTTACGAGTGTAAATGTAACATTTTTAAGAGTGTAAATTTGATTTTTGTGACGGAAATTTTGAATTTATATAATTTTAACATTTTACAAGTGTAAATGTGAAGTTTTACGAGTGTAAATGTAACATTTTTAAGAGTGTAAATTTGATTTTTGTGACGGAAATTTTGAATTTATATAATTTTAACATTTTACAAGTGTAAATGTGAAGTTTTACGAGTGTAAATATAACATTTTAAGAGTGTAAATTTGATTTTTTGTGACGGAAATTTTGAATTTACATAATTTTAACATTTTACAAGTGTAAATGTGATGTTTTACGAGTGTAAATGTAATGTTTTAAGAGTGTAAATGTAGTATTTTAAGAGTAAATTGGTCCTTTGAGTGTAACTTTGGTCCTTTATAAGTGTCACTTTTGTCCTTTACGAGTAAAACTTTAGTCCGACTACCAAAAAACACCACCACCGTCGTCCTCCACCACCAACTCATATCCACAAAAAATATGAGTGCAAATCTATATAATTTTAACGAGTGTAAATGTAAAGATATACGAGTGTAAATGTAAAAAATATGAGTGTAAATGTAAAAATATACGAATGTAAATGTAAAGAAATAAGGGTGTAAATCTGAAAAATGCGTGTAAATGTAAAGAAATATGAGTGTAAATGTAAAGAAATACGAGTGTAAATCTGCGAAATGCGTGTAAATATAAAGTAATATAAGTGTAAATGTAAAGAAATACAAGTGTAAATGTAAAGAAATACGAGTGTAAATCTGAAAAATGAGTGTAAATGTAAAGAAATACGAGTGTAAATGTAATGAAATACGAGTGTAAATCTGAAAAATGAGTGTAAATGTAAAGAAATATGAGTGTAAATGTAAAGGAATACGAGTGTAAATGTAAAGAAATATGAGTATAATAAATATATTTATTAGATCTAAGAATAAAAATCATGATAATACGATTTTTTTTCAAAAATCTAAAAAAAATATATTACAAAACGATTTTTTATAAGACGATATTTGAAAAAATTCAATGGTGGAAAACCTTTGACTATTAATATTAATAGTCAAACCTTTGAAACAAAACAAAGGAAATCAGATATTAGTATAAATAAATAAATAAATAAATAAATAAATAAATAAAAACTTGAAACGAGATCTGGAAGAAGAAAGGAGAAACAAAAAAACAAATATATGTGACACCAGATCTGCGTATATGATTCGAAGTACAAAAAAACAAAAAAACAAAATAGAAACTCTTTTTTAGGTAGAATCAGAGTTTGATAATATGCTTGGCATATATGATTCGAAGTACTAGGAACAAGCAACTTGTTTGTGTGCTTGATAGTAGGCCGGTAAGCCATTAGCCTTGTTTTTAAGATTTATGAATGATAGTCTGGTAGTCGTTGTAGAGTATAAAATCAGATTTATGAATGTTTGTTACCCAGATCTGCGAAACCGTTGCGGCAATGGTTGTCGCGTGTGGTGACGTGGTGGCGTGGTTGGTGTTGTGGTGGCCGAAGGAGGAGAGGGTGAGGGTGAGGGGGCTCAGATCTGGTGGTGAGAAGGGTAGAAAAGGTGGTTTGTGGTGGTGAGAAGGGTAGTCGGGTGGTGGCAGGCGAGCAGGGTAGTCGGGTGGTGGTCGATGCGACTGGTGTGGGTTTTTTTGTTGGGGATGGTGGTGGTGGCGGGGCTGTGGAGTGGTTGTGGTTGGCGGGTGGTGTGGCGGGACTGGGGTGTGGTTGGTGGTGGTTTTGGTGAGGGCTTTTTTTAGAGATTTATTTTTTTGTAATTTTGGAATTTTTTGGGTTTTAGTGAGAAGGAGGGATGTTAATTTTATGAGATGAGTGAGAAGTGGGTGGAAAAACAAAGTATATATAGTAGATTAGTGTTTGATTAGGGTGGATTAGTAAGGTAGTGAGAGAGTGGGTCTAATTATCTCCTAATCCCTTGTTTTTTCCTCAATCTCAGCCTCTCATCTCATCTTTTCAATGGTCCTAAAGAGGACTTATGGACTCAATGGATTTTGGTGGACTCACTTGATCCTTCCTCTATATATATATATATATATATATATATATATATATATATATATATATATATATATATATATATATATATATATATATATATATATATATATATATAGTAATAAGATCAAGTGAGTCCATGTCTTACATTTGAGTCCATAAGTTCCCTTTAGAGCCATTGGATGAGGAAGATGGAGGGTTGAGATTGGAAGCAAAAAAGAGGGGATTAAAGCTCATTAAACCCACTCTCTCACTACCTATACTAATTAATCACTAACTCTTCCTAATTAACTACTAATTTAATATATATACTTTTCCAAACACCACTTCTCTCTCATATCTCATAATTTCACTCATTTTTTATCTCTCAAAAACCTCTCCTCTCTAAAAAACCAAACAAATTCAAAAACAAAAAAATCAAAAAATTTCCCCCCCTTTTCTCTCCAACCCAACCCACCGGTACCACCACCTCCCCACCCCGCTGCCACTGTTACCCTTCCCACCGCCAATAACCCACCGCCACCACCGCATACCCACACCCACCACCACCACCGAAACTATCCCACACCTACTCCACTCCCGTCGCAAAAACCGCCACACACCACCACAACACCTCACGACATCAACAACAACACTACCACCGCCTGCCGACACCACCGTTCCTCAGCCGTCCTCTTCTCCTTTTCCTCCACCTCCCGCCCCCTCACCCTCAACCTCGCCCGACAACACCCTCACCCCTACCCGCCTTCTAACCACTCTTATCCACCACCCACGTCGGCCACCGCTACCACCTCAGCCCACCAACTTGTCTCTCTTCATCTCTCCCCCTCACCCAGATCTGCCGCCATCCACACCACCTGCCCCCACTACCGCCACACACGACCTGCCGTCCTCCCTCCGCCACACACGACCTTTCCCCTGCCTCTCCCTCCTCATGCTGCCGTCTCCCTCCTCCCTCCTCCTCTGCCGCGCGGCTGCTGACACCACGCATTTCCTCTTCTCCTTTTCTTCTATTTTTTTCCAGATCTGGAGGTGTTTGGTGGTGTTGTGGCTGTCGTGGTGGAGGTGGTGGTAGTGGGATGGGTTTTTGTTTTGTGTCTAGAAGATAGAGTTTGGGTGTTCTGTTGTGTCTTTGTTTTGTGTCTCGAAAATACTTCCTGCGGTTGGTGTCATGTGTCGTCAACTTTTGTACTTTTTCTTTTTTTTTTTCTTTTTTTTTTGTGTATTTATTCCACATTAGTCTTGTTGTACCAAATCTTGTCTTTTTTCTTTTCTTTTTTTATTTTTTTTGTGTATTTACTCCACATTAGTCTTGTTGTACATATTTCTTTCAAATTTCCTTTATATTTTTTCCTAGATCTTATTTATATTTTGTGAGATCTCATTTTTTAACTCTTTTCACTAAATTTTTTAGTCTTGTAACTTTTTTCGGCTAGAATAACATTTTTTTCGGCTAAAATTACACTTTTTGTTGTTAGAATTACACTTTTTTCTGTTAGAATTACACTTTTTTTCTGTTAAAATTACACTTTTCTTCATTAAAATTATACTTTGTTCTGTTAAAATTATACCTTTTTCTTTTAAAATCACACTTTCCTCCATTAAAATTACACTTTTTTATGTTAAAATTATACTTTTTTTTGCTAAAATAACACTTTTTTCGACTAAAATTACACTTTTTGTTGTTAGAATTACACTTTTTTCTGTTAAAATTACACTTTTTTTTGCTAGAATAACACTTTTTTCGGCTAAAATTACACTTTTTGTTGTTAGAATTACACTTTTTTCTGTTAAAATTACACTTTTTTTGCTAGAATAACACTTTTTTTCGGCTAAAATTACACTTTTTGTTGTTAGAATTACCCTTTTTTCTTTTAAAATTACACTTTTTTTTGCTAGAATAACACTTTTTGTTATTAGAATTACACTTTTTGTTGTTAGAATTACACTTTCTGTTGTTAGAATTACACTTTTTTTTGCTAGAATAACACTTTTTTCGGCTAAAATTACACTTTTTGTTGTTAGAATTACACTTTTTGTTGTTAGAATTACACTTTTTGTTGTTAGAATTACACTATTTTCTGTTAGAATTACACTTACCTCTATTGGACTAATGTTACACTCTCAATGGACTTGGTCATATTCTCATATTCTCATTGGACTAATGTTACATTCTCAATGGACTAAAATTACATTTTCAGTGGACTGAAATTATACTTCTCTGGACTAAAATTACACTTTTCTGGACTAAAATTACATTCTCTTTGACTAAAAATAACAATCTCATTGGACTGAAATTACACTTACCTGGACTAAAATAACAATTTTTGTCATTAAAATAACACTCGTAAAATGCTAAATTACAATAACTTGTGATAAAATGACAAAAATTCAAAATATTATTCGTTAAAATCACTCGAAAAAAATTGAAGTTAAACTTGTAAAACGCTACATTCTCGAAAATATTTCTTAAAATTACACCTTTTGCTGTTAGAATTACACTCGCAAAATCTTAAAATGTCGAAAACTTGTCTCGAAAAAAAAAAACAAAAAAAACGAAACAGTCGAAAACTTGTCTCGAAAAAAAAAAACAAAAAAAAAACCGAAACAGGAAAAATGTTAACAAAATTTTCATAAACTTTGAAGTATAAGACAAAATATGGTGTTAATTGTGAATGATAATGAATTAGTGAATGTATAATTAAAACTAGAGAGAGAAGTGAATTAATTAGTGTTAAGTGTGTTTTTTGCTTTCAATCTCAACCTTCCACCATGCATGATCCAATGGTTGTGGGAGGGACTTATGGACTCAAAAAAAAAGGGGACTTAGAAGAACTTGACACTATATATATATATATATATATATATATATATATATATATATATATATATATATATATATATAGTGTTGATTACTGATTAAGTTGTCACTAATGGTTGTAATTAATTTCGAATATGCCACGTGGCGCATCCACAACTTACCAACTCAGTTTTATATATAGGTATGATTTTAAAGCCTTATCCTGTGAAGCACGAGATGCAATCTAGTACATGAATAGTTCCAAGTAGTGTTCTGACTTCTGAGCATTGTGTCATTGACTTGTTGTTTTACAGTTGCATGATTTGAAAGGTCATGACTAATTACAATCCTTGATATGATAAAAAGTTACTGTAAAAAATTGCCTTTGGCATATAATCTCCTTCAAAATTTCACACTATTGAATAAATGAAAGAGAACTTACACTGAGGGTAAGAATTTCAACGGCAGAGCAGCTTTGGATCACAGCCATAACCGCAAAGAAGTCTTTAGCAGTATTCAAACTAAAGGGAGACTAAAGAAAGCTTTTTAAGTTCTCACAAACTCGACCATCCAAGATAAGAGTTTGAATCTTGGATCAATTTAACAAAGCTGTTACAATATACTGCACACATGTTAGATGCAAATAATCATGCACAAGACCTAAGCCAAAACGGGCTGACAGAAGGTTGCCGGCATTACAAATATCGCAGTATATTCCAAGAACGAGCTACGCAGACTTGGGATGTCGATGACTATACTGCCTGGATCCATGCCCATACCCAAACACCTTGTAATCTACAAAGTAAATATTTTGTCTACATACGAAGATCTTTTGATGTCATCTCCTGATATTTCTCTTTGACTTAATCTCCTTTCTTCAATTCCTTGAATTTGGAGTCACCAAATAATTGTTATTCTTGTCATTTCTTACGAGAAATGAAGAAATGTAGAGATTCATTTATGTAGATAAACTAATATTGGTGCCCGGTTCTGTCCGGGCTACTTCTATTTAGCATTAAAATTTATTTTCAATTAAATAAAACTACTTTAAAGTTGCAGAACTCATAAATTTATTATTAATATATTTTTCTATAACATATTTTAAAATTACGATGGAATAAATTATGAGACACATTCACTATTCCCGCTATTAATATTTTACATAAATCGATTGGTTAGCTAATTGTTCATATATACTTTCTTTTGTTGTTAGTATTGTTACTTTTTTACATTCGTTATTACTACTGTTACTTTCACTACTCCCGCCGTAATTATTGTTACTTTCACTACTGCCGCATTAATATTGATAATTTCACCACTCCCGTTGTTACTTCTATTACTTTCACTACTCTCGTTCGTTGCTAATATTGTTACTTTGACAATTCAAATGAGTGATCACTATCATATTACTATATCCAATGTTACTACACTTCTTTACACTACTAACAAAATTACTTTACTATTTAAGCATTCAATTTTAAGAGACTTATATTTCCTTATATATATATAAGTATATTACATATATGCATTAAATCAAATCGAAACAATTATGATATATTATATTTTTTTGGAAACTAGTTTGTTTACCTTTTAATAGTTCCCAAAATATAACATACTTATATTATATTTGTGTATGTTAAATAATTAACATCTTTGTACTAATTAATACCATAAGCGGGACATGTTTATTTTAAGGAAAATCATCATATTCTGGTGTTATCTAAATTTATACTTCAACCAAAATTATATAATATTTACATTGAAATCCCTTGATCAGGTCCATCACACAGCACTATCGATTAAAAACTATATAGTATATATAATTAATTTGTATAGATTTATTTAATTACATTGAATTCCCTTGGTTTCTGTAATAAATATATAATATTGACTAGTATTGGTGCCCCGCTCCTTCCGGGGTATATTTATTTAGCATTAAAATTTATTTTCAATTAAATAAAACTACTTTAAAGTTGCATAACTCATAAATTTATCATTAATATATTTTTCTATGACATATCTTAAAATTACAATGAAATATATTAGAAGGCAAATTCACTACTCCCGCTATTAATATTTTACTTAAATTGATTGGTTAGCTAATTGTTCATATATACTTTCTTCTTTTGTTGTTAGTATTGTTACTTTTATTACATTTGTTATTACTACTGTTACTTTCACTACTCCCGCCATAATTATTATTAATTTCACTACTGCCGCATTAATATTGATAAATTCACTACTCCCGTTGTTACTTCCTTTACCTTCCCTACTCCCGCTCGCTGCTAATATTGTTACTTTGACTATTCAAATGAGTGATTACTATCATATTACTATATCCAATGTTACTACAATTCTTTTCACTACTAACAAAATTAATGCAATTTTAAGAGTTATATATTTATATAAATATATTACATATATGCATTAAACCAAATCGAAATATCTATGGAATATTATATTTTTTGGAAATCTAGCTTGATTTATTTATTTTTTAATAGTTTCCAAAATATATCATACTTATATTATATTTGTGTATGTTAAATAATTAACATCTTTATACTAATTAATACCATAAATGGAGTATATTTATTTTAAGGAAAATCACCATATTTTGGTGTTCTCTTAATATATACTTTAGCCAAAACTATATAATATTTACATTGAAATCCCTTGGTCCGGTCCATCACACAGTGGTATCGATTAAAAAATATATAGTATAATTAAGATGTATAGATTTATTTAATTACATTAAAGTCCCTTGGTTTCTGGAATATATATTTATTGTATTGATAACTAGCATTGGTGTCCAGCCCTGTCCGGGCTACCTCTATTTAAAATCAATTAAATAGAACTACTTTAAAGTTTCATAACACATAAAATTATCATTAATATATTTTTCTATGGCATATCTTAAAATTACGATGAAATAAATTATGAGACAAATTCACTACTTCCGCTATTAATATTTTACTTAAATCGATTGGTTAGCTAATTGTTCGTGTAGACTTTCTTTTGTTGTTAGTATTTTTTCTTTTATTACATTCGTTATTACTACCGTTACTTTCACTACTCCCGCCGTAATTATTGTTACGTAATTATAGTTACTTTCACTACTGCGGCATTTAATATTGATAATTTCACTACTCCCGTTGTTACTTCTATTACTTCCACTACTCCCGATCGTTGCTAATATTGTTACTTTGACTATTATTCAAATGAGTTATTACTATCATATTACTATACCCAATGTTACTATAATTCTTTTCGCTGCTTATATTATATATGTATTTGTTAAATAATTAACATCTTTATACTAATTAATACCATAAGTAGGGCATGCTTATTTTAAGGAAAATCATCATATTCTGGTGTTCTGTAAATTTATACTTCAACCAAAACTATATAATATTTACATTGAAGTTCCTTGATCAGGTCTATCACACAGCGTTATCGATTAAAACTATATAGTATAATTAATTTGTATAGATTTATTTAATTACATTGAAATCACTTAATTTCAGAATTATATATATATATATATATATATATATATATATATATATATATATATATATATATATATATATATATATATAGTATTGATATTGATATTGATATTGATTGATTAGATTAGATTCTTTTGTCAATATTTCACTTAATTTGTGCGAACCCATCATAACTAAAAATAACAATATCATTGGTAAGATAAACTAAGTGTTATTTACATATGATTTTATTTGAAAAGCTCAATTATAGAACCAAAAAAAAGAAAAAAAAAAGAAAAAAAAAAGAAGAAAAAGAACTCAACTCATTTCACAAATATTGTGCAATATCCAGGGTGACCCCTTTATTATACTTCTCTTTCACAATCATGTGTTTATCTTTATTTATACGTTGAGATCCAATAGTGTAATACCCCGTATTTAAAGACTTGGTCAAAGGTTAGTCAACGGTAAAATGAGAAAATGTGTTTTATAAATTATATTCATTAATTATGAGACTAGATTGTCAGACGGGAATAAATAATAGAATATAAAATGAATCGGGAATGGTTATAATAAGCGTGTGAAATAGTAAGCAAAGGGAGGTGTTTTCTAGTAAGGTAGTATATAATATTAAGGTAATAATAATATAATGATATGACATAATATATAAATAAGCAATTTCCTAGAAGTTTCCTAAGACTACATTTACTACTATATATACCATGCTAGCCTATCCATAAATCCCTTATTCACTTTGACAACATCACATAAGAGTTAGAGAGAAAAGAGGGAAAAGGGAATTGGGCAATCAATTTGGGGATTTTGCTTCTACTTCCATTGGATTCAATATTTTACTTTGTAAGTTGCCTTTAATCTTTCTACAATTCAATTGTTCATCTTTAAGACTTAAATTATAGTAGGATTATGGTAGAAGTCGTGCTTTATTACATAAAGATTAGGTTAAATATGATTAGGTTAAAGAAAGAAAGTTACAGCATTCTGTAAATCTATAAGTTGTCTTGAACTAATTATCAGACCGTTTTAAAGTTGTTATCTTCGAAAACGTAAAGAATAGACTTAGGTTATTTCCAAGTCTAGTTTATGTGTAGCACCCCCATTTATTTAGGAGCCTTTAGCAAGACATTCCCAGATAAATAAAGGTGTTACCATCTCAGTTGCCTGAGGTAGTAAGTATAAAAGACAAATAATTACCAAAGTACTTTAAGACGATATAAATAAAGTGCCTCAAATGGTTTTATAACAAAAGTTCCAATCAGTTAAATAAATAATACAAAATACGTTTAAAACAACTGCAGCGGAAATAAACTAAATAGTGTCTGAATAATTTAAAGTGATCTCTAGACTCTGACGAAGGTCAACACTCCAAGCTCCCTGCAAGCATCCAGCACTTCACACGAGCTAACCTGAAATCAATCTGTTCCCCAATATTTGGTTCATCAGAGGTTTTCACGAATACACAGTCAACCACGAGGTTGAGTAGGATAACTAAACAACAATAATAATACGATAACCTGCAATAAAATATAACCAAAGAACTCAAGCCAAAAGACCGTCACACACACGACTCAACTGTGTGCCACATCACACGCCACAACCGAATCCACAACATAACCGCCACAATGCGAATACTACTCAGGTCCACAGCCAAACCCCAGCGCCACCGTGCCTGGCCGACCAAAACCGCGCAGGTCCACGGCTCTTCCACATCCCCGTGCCTGACCGACCAAATAATCTTAATTGCAATGCCAATCCTCTTTCAAAATACCAACCAACAACAGAGAACCAACCAACAATGATAATAACATGATTATAAGATGCTCAAGACAACAATTATAACAATATGCTCAAGATGATATAAATTTCATAATACAATGCAACCAACAACTTATCTCATGCCAACAATACATCAACAATCCATCTTATAAACAATTCACCAATTTACCAATTAGATATAGTTGAGTAATTAACCTACCTTTAGCAAATCTACTCAATTCAACAAATAAAATTATAAAGCTTCTTCCATAAATCCACCACCTAATCAATCAATTAAATTATATATGATTATAAACTAATCTTATTAATGAATTTAATATGTAAAATACCCAAAATAATCCTGCAAAACCATCACAAACGCAACCCCCATACACGGTTGACCCGAAGGTGGCTAAACCCGTCGGTCAACGGCTCCCCTCCACGGCCACAGTCCAGTCAACGGTCACGGTCAAGGTGCGGGTCAAGGTCAAATGTAAATAGTTGATGTGAGACGATAAAACAACTTACCACAATTAATTAGCACAAGATGGAAAGTACGTCTTAAGGTTGTCTCACAAAATTGCTCTTCCTCACAATTATATGTGTTGAGTTTTTAATATGGAATAAATATAATGGTGAGGCATTAGCTAGGTATATATATAAATTGGTAGGTGATGTGGAAGGTTCTAGGAAGTTGCATATATTATTAAACTAACGAAAATATCTAGGTAGCATAGATAACACCCAAACCACATACCACCTCCCTTCACTTTCGGTCCAACTCGTGTCCACAACGGTCCAACACGGTCCAAGCCGTGGTCTTGTACCCGGTTCTTAATTATTTCGTTTTCTTTTCTTTTTACGACAACAATTATTATTTATTCACATCTTATAAATTATAAATCATAAATTATATTAATTAAAAATGCGGAGTATTACAGTCTTCTCTCCTTAAAAAGAACTTCGTCCCGAAGTTCACCACACCTCACTACCCAAACAAATCAATTAAATGATAAACGATACACACTTTAGTTAAATTACTATTAGTTAAGACCAAAATTAAACGCGGTGTTATATTCTAACCACGTAAAAGAAAAGGTTACGTCCTCGTAACCAACATACCTTAAGCAAATAAATGAGGATACTTCTCTTTTATCTCAGTTTCAGCTTTCCAAATACTTCCTCTACATTATGACTAGACCAATGAACTTTCACCAATGCAATCTCACTATTTCTGGTCTTCCACACTTTCCTGTTCAAAATCTCCTTAGCCATCTCCACATAAGATAAATTCTCATCCACCTCAACTGTCTCAGCTACTAACACATGAGTAGGATCACTCACATATTTCCTCAGCTGTGAAACATGAAAAACATTATGAACTCTTGCCAAGGCTAGTGGTAGTGCAAGACGATATGCCACTTCACCAACTCTATCTAAAATCTCATAAGGTCGGGCCCAATGTACTTCTGACTCAGCTTTCCTCTCTTGTCAAAACGCATCACTCCCTTCATTGGTGACACTTTCAACAATACTTTGTCTCCCACAGCAAACTCAATCTCACTTCTCTTCAAATCTGCATAACTCTTCTGTCGATCTTGTGCGGCTCTCATCTTCTGTCTAATTACATGTACCTGCTCAACCATCTGCTGGATCAAATCCGCCCCCAATATAATGTCACGGCATCAGTGACATCGTCCTAGCAAACTGGACTCCTACACTTTCTTCCATACAAAGCTTCAAATGGTGCCATACCAATACTAGCATGATAACTGTTATTATAAGAAAACTCTATCAAGTCTAACCTCTCCTCCCATGATCCTCCAAACTGCAAGACACAAGCTCTCAACATATCCTCTAAAATCTGAATAGTCCTCTCAATCTGTCTGTTTGTAGCTGGATAAAATGTAATGCCCATCTTCAAAGTTGTACCATACACTCTTACAACTCTTGCCGGAACTTAGAAATAAACCTCGAGTCACGATCAGAAACAATATCTTTTGGAATCCCATGCAACTTCATAATATTTCTCACATAAGCTTTCGCCAACTCAGCCTTACTCCAAGTATCTTTCATAGGAATAAAGTGTGTCGTCTTAGTCAGACGGTCTACTATCACCCAAATCATATTATTGCCCTTCTGAGTACGAGCCAAACCAACAATAAAATCCATAGAAATGCTCTCCCACTTCCACTCAGGCACATCTAAAGACTGTACCTTACCCTGTGGTCTCTTATGCTCACCTTTCACCCTTTGACAAATTAGGCATCTTGAAACAAACTCGGCAATCTCCTTCTTCATCCCAGGCCACCAGAATGTTTTCTTCAAATCTTTATATAATTTATCTCCTCCAGCATACACATCATATGGCGTAGAATGTGCTTCAGTCAAAATTTTTCTTTTCAATTCCTCATCATCAGGTATACACCATCTCTCATCGAACTTCAACCTGTCATCCTCCCCCACGGTAAACCGTGATGCCACGCCTTCCTCCACGGTCGTGCGCCACCTCTCGGTCCTCGGGTCCCCATTTTGCTTCTCTCTAATCTCTGCATACAACTCTGGCTCAATAGTTAAATCCCCAACTGAATCCCCTTTTCTTATCACACAAATTCCCATTTTCTCTAACTCATTGATACTGTCGTTTCGTACCAAAAAATAAATACATAAATACTACTAACAGAAGTCAGCGGTAAGTAGGGTCGATCTCCACAGGGAGGCGGTTTACTATCTACTTGTCTATCCTATCTGTCTAATGTCACTATTTGGGGTTTTGATTACTTATATTAAACTAAAGAGACTAAGCAAGAGGGAAAGGAAAGCAAGAAATTAACAATAAGAGAAGGGAATATGCTAGGAGTCGGTCTACCATGGCAGCTGTACTATCGGGTGTACTGAGGCGATTAGACTATTGATAAGAAGAGCTATGGTCGTCACCTTTCGGTCCTTAAACCGCCGGAGGGTCTCCTAACTTAGCTTTCGCCCTAATTAGGTATTACCTATTGTAATTAAGCAAGCCTTCCCTTCCAATCTTTCGATCCAGGTCGGGGTTAACTACTTTTATAAATTGGTCTCCTGCATGCATACATTCAACCTAATAACAATTAAATTGCCTAATACAATTCTTATCGCCAGACTAATCTATTCAAGTCAATTATAACATGTTGCTACCACGGCTTCCCTAATCCTAACATACTAAGGGGATTTAGCTAGACATGGAAATAAGGAAAACTAGAATAAAAGAAATAAGAACAATAAACATTAAATTAAAGAGAGAAAAGGGAAGAAAGAATTACTAAATTAAAAGATCCTAAATGAAGAACAAAAGTAACAAAGAGCCAAAGTAACGTAATAGAAGTGTCAGATGAAAAGGAGAGAGCAGAGAGAGTTTACAATGATTTCCTACTCCTATTTATAAGAAAAATAGGATTTATTAAACCTAATTGATGGAAATAAGCTAAAAAGCCCAACCCATCAGCGAAACCACTCGATCGAGTGATTTAGAACCACTCGATCGAGTAACTAAAGCTTAAACCACTCGATCGAGTAGAAAAACTACTCGATCGAGTAAACCATAAATTGAATCTACTCGATCGAGTAGAAAAAGGACTCGATCGAGCAAAATTCTACTCGATCGAGTACTTTCCAGAAACAGTTTCCTCCTTTGCGCACTGAATTTCAAACGGCTGCCATTTCTTCGTTACTTGGGCAAACAGGGTGATTCCGGTGGCATTGGAAAGTTAAAAGGACAAACTTTCATCTCCAATTGGAATCACCTGAATATCTGTTGCAGAACTCGAGATATAGCTCTTCAAAGTAGGCACTAGCAATTTGAAGTTCTTCCTTTGCTCGCCTAGCTATCTTTCTTCTTTGCGCATCTCAAGATAGCTACATTCCCGCTCCAAATTCACTCTTCCTCCAAATGCATGCTAAAAGGACGGTAAAAGGCTTGATTTCACTACTTTCCGGTTCATTCCTGCAATTAGGACAAAACAAACCAAAGTAGCATATTCGGGGCATTTCGTAGCATAAAACCACGATAAAAGCATAGAAATACGTGCATAAAATAGGCTAAAAAGACTATATAAAATGCACGTATCAAATCTCCCCAAACCAAACCTTTACTCGTCCCCGAGTAAACTAAAATGCAACTAATGGAACGGAAAAAGATAACTCAAAGCTAGCTACAAATGCCCACTTAAGCCAATTTAATGCAAGCAAACTAGCACTTAAAGCAAACAGTCAAATGCAAACGAGTTATAGGATGTTTATGAAAGTAGTTGAACCGTCGACCTTGCAAGACCTTTAATAATGGACTCTCATGGGTCACTCTTCTCTCATGAAGCAAAGGGTGAACATATATATATATAAGAGAGAAAGAAAAATAGTCGCTCACCTAGACTACGACCCACATAAACATGCATGCAACTAATATGATAGACAATTCTAGCTACCAAACATATATTCCAACCAAACAAGGTCATGTCACAGCCGAGGGCTTACAAAAATATGGTAAAGTGAGGCAATGGGTAAGAAAAGGCAAAACATTTATGGGAATGTGGAGGTATAGGTGATCAAGCTAGTACCTAAACAAAACCATATAACAACATCCATTTCCAACTCAATTATGAAATTAGCACAATGCCCTTCATTTGGCATAAAATCTCACCAAACCAAACTGAACTAACTCCTCATAAGATATAGATAAAGCATAGGAGTGAAACCGACTAACAAACAACATTTTTTTTTCTTTCTCTATTTCTATTTTTTTTCGGTTTCTTCTTTTCTTCTTTTTCGAATTTTTCGAATTTTTCATTTTCGAATTCTTTTTTTTTTCAACTTCTCTTTTTTTTTCACGTTTTTTTCATCAACCTCCTTTTCTTCATAAATTACCAACTCCGAATCAAAGGATACAAGCCAAACTTGATACAAAAGACAATATACCGCAGAACAATCTAAACTAGCTTGACAAGGCAGGCTAAATTTGGAATGTAGTTAAGGGTCAACAGGCAAATTTGGCTAATGTGGAGTTAAATGGGTAAAAATGAAAGAAAGGGAAAATGTAAGCACCTCCATGCATGTGACACCAACCACTAACCCGAATGTATGAAGGCAAAAAGCAATTGAATTTCATATACGTGCAAATTGATGATACATGTTATGCAAGGAGTAACTACTCACAATCCTACATGAAACCGGTCATAAATGACACCAGTTTATAAGGCTCTAATTCCTTAGAAATTATAAGTAGGTTGCCAAAATTTCAGGTCAAGTCTATTCGTTCAGCTAAATTAAACATTAACTCGTAGATTATGCAATAAGACAAAGCTAAAAGAATATATAGTTTTATTGCAAGGCTTAAGCAAAAAGACAAATATAGTGCAATTTCATCATTGAAATCTACCGTTCCGACTCAACCTATATGCAAAAATAAACGTGAAATTTTTTTTTTGAATTTTTAACATTTTTTTTTTAAATTTTTATGGAATTTTTGAATTTTTAAGAATAAAAGACAATGCATACATAAATTAAACGTGATAACTGAAATGCAATGAAAACAAAATACAGACACAGATATGGATGCATAACCTCCCCAAACCAAACTGTACAATGCCCCCATTGTACCAAAACATGGAAAGGAAATGCAAACTGAAGGAGAAAGAGAGTAAATACGGAAAAACTCACAAAATGCGCGAATAAAGGGACCTCCCCAAACCAGCCAGCAACGTGGGAGGTCACTAATGGCTCCGAAACATCTTCACAAGAAGCTAAGTCAAGCAATGGGCGTCCAAAACAGCTCGATCAAGAGGAATAGTGGTCGATCGAGTGGGATAGTGGTCGATCGAGTAGATTTTTTTTTTTTTTTTTTTTTTTTGGGAAAAAAAAAAGTACTCGATCGAGTAACTCGTCTTTCTGCAGCTTAAGGATTGAGTAGAATTTCTGCAAAGACGCAATAAAAAAAAAACAGCCCGCAACTAACTAAGCAAGCATACTGATAGTTTATGGTATAAAAACCATTTATTACAACTGAAATAAAATAAAAATGCAAAGTAAAATCGCCGGGTTGCCTCCCAGGTAGCGCTAGCTTCAGTCAGGTCCCAGCTCGACCTTCTTTTTCTTCGAGCCTATCTAATTAGTCACAATCAAAACAGCTCAAAGCGCGCACCATTAAATCGTAAATCTGCGCATGTGCTACACAAAAGCATAAGTAGCACCAAAGTGGAATGAAGAAATAGGAAATAAAATTATTTAACTGTTTAAGCCTAACAAATTTCCTATGCGAGCTCCTAAATTTATCCACAAAATAAAGGAGCGCGGGAGCAATTGACGATAAAGTGGGGTTCCATTTCAGGTTAACAAAATTAAAACGACAAGGATGGTGAGAAATCGCTAATTTATTCGCCCACATATGAGGAGGTATAGCTTTAAAGGAAGAAGCACGAATCAAACGAGGTAGCATACTTCGAATATTAACAATAATAAAATTACCGCTAATTACCTCAGGTAGGTTGCTCTCAACGTCGGAATCACTGACAAAGGAATTTATTACCTCATCCGTGCTAGGAGCAAATACCGACTCAGCTGTCCTTTCGTCGCCCTCAGTGGAATTCGTCCCGTAAATCTCAGCCTCAAGCGCATCCAACTCGGCCTTGAAAAGGGGAGACTCACCGTATCCATTATCATCATCAAAATTGTTGTCTAAAACGACCCCAAGTAACGCATCTAAGCTCCCAATGGCCAATTCAGTCGATCGAGCTGAATAATCACTCGATCGACCAATTTCCTCCTGAATTCCACTCGATCGAGTAGAAATTCCACTCGATCGAGCACTTTCTCCTGGAAAATCACTCGATCGACTAATATTAGTCACTCGATCGAGTGGTTCCTCCTGTACAGGGCTGAAATCTTCGCATAAACTCTGGAAATACGATAGAAATTCGTCATCCGAGACATAGAAATCATTCTCAGCATTGGGCAACACGGGTTCTTCATGGGAAAAACCGCTCTTGGTCAAGTACACCTCTTCCAGTTGCCTACCATCCGACTCACCGTTAATTAACCGAGCTATTCCGACTTGATCTCATCGACGTACGCGAAAAATCGTCTATCATATTCTTGCACTAAAGATTTCAGCTCCATGAATCCCTTCTTTCTCGTATATCGGGAGGATCTTGTTGCGGTGGCCATTGATAGGGTGGATGTGGCGGCACAACTATAGTTTGCTTGACTAGCTCGATCAAGCTTGCCGCTGAACGCGTAAACTTCGTCAACCTCTCGCCAAACAAGAAACGCATCATGCCCGGCGGCACCACATCTCCCGCAAAAAATCACCTGTGTGCCATGTAATGGGACATAGGTGACGGGTCAAAGGTACTCAAGCCTTCCCTTTGACGGTCTTTCACCTAGAACTGTCTAGGTAGTACCTGTAAGGCCTATCAAAACAGCACTCAAGGAAAAAGATTAAAATGGCCTCAAGGGAAAAATCCCTGAGGCTAAAAACAGATAAAATGAAACAAATAAATAAATAGATGCCTCTCCGGCAACGGCGCCAAAATTTGATACTGTCGTTTCGTACCAAAAATAAATACCTAAGTACTACTAACAGAAGTCAGCGGTAAGTAGGGTCGATCTCCACAGGGAGGCGGTTTACTATCTACTTGTCTATCCTATCTGTCTAATGTCACTATTTGGGGGTTTTGATTACTTATATTAAACTAAAGAGACTAAGCAAGAGGGAAAGGAAAGCAAGAAATTAACAATAAGAGAAGGGAATATGCTAGGAGTCGGTCTACCGTGGCAGCTGTACTATCGGGTGCACTGAGGCGATTAGACTATTGATAAGAAGAGCTATGGTCGTCACCTTTCGGTCCTTAAACCGCCCTAGGGTCTCCTAACTTAGCTTTCGCCCTAATTAGGTATTACCTATTGTAATTAAGCAAGCCTTCCCTTCCAATCTTTCGATCCAGGTCGGGGTTAACTACTTTTATAAATTGGTCTCCTGCATGCATACATTCAACCTAATAACAATTAAATTGCCTAATACAATTCTTATCGCCAGACTAATCTATTCAAGTCAATTATAACATGTTGCTACCACGGCTTCCCTAATCCTAACATACTAAGGGGATTTAGCTAGACATGGAAATAAGGAAAACTAGAATAAAAGAAATAAGAACAATAAACATTAAATTAAAGAGAGAAAAGGGAAGAAAGAATTACTAAATTAAAAGATCCGGAAATGAAGAACAAAAGTAACAGTAGCCAAAGTAACGTAATAGAAGTGTCAGATGAAAAGGAGAGAGCAGAGAGAGTTTACAATGATTTCCTACTCCTATTTATAAGAAAAATAGGATTTATTAAACCTAATTGACGGAAATAAGCTAAAAAGCCCAACCCATCCGCGAAACCACTCGATCGAGTGATTTAGAACCACTCGATCGAGTAACTAAAGCTTAAACCACTCGATCGAGTAGAAAAACTACTCGATCGAGTAAACCATAAATTGAATCTACTCGATCGAGTAGAAAAAGGACTCGATCGAGCAAAATTCTACTCGATCGAGTACTTTCCAGAAACAGTTTCCTGCTTTGCTCACTGAATTTCAAATGGCTGCCATTTCTTCGTTACTTGGGCAAACAGGGTGATTCCGGTGGCATTGGAAAGCTAAAAGGACAAACTTTCATCTCCAATTGGAATCACCTGAATATCTGTTGTAGAACTCGAGATATAGCTCTTCAAAGTAGGCACTAGCAATTTGAAGTTCTTCCTTTGCTCGCCTAGCTATCTTTCTTCTTTGCGCATCTCAAGATAGCTACATTCCCGCTCCAAATTCACTCTTCCTCCAAATGCATGCTAAAAGGACGGTAAAAGGCTTGATTTCACTACTTTCCGGTTCATTGCCGCAATTAGGACAAAACAAACCAAAGTAGCATATTCGGGGCATTTCGTAGCATAAAACCACGATAAAAGCATAGAAATACGTGCATAAAATAGGCTAGAAATTCCACTCGATCGAGCACTTTCTCCTGGAAAATCACTCGATCGACTAATATTACTCACTCGATCGAGTGGTTCCTCCGGTACAGGGCTGAAATTTTCGCATAAACTCTGGAAATACGATAGAAATTCGTCATCCGAGACATAGAAATCATTCTCAGCATTGGGCAACACGGGTTCTTCATGGGAAAAACCGCTCTTGGTCAAGTACACCTCTTCCGGTTGCCTACCATCCGACTCAGCTGTTAACTGAGCTATTCCAGACTTGATCTCATCGACGTACGCGAAAAATCGTCTATCATATTCTTGCACTAAAGATTTCAGCTCCGCAATCCCTTCTTTCTGTATATCAGGAGGATCTTGTTGCGGTGGCCATTGATAAGGTGGATGTGGCGGCACAACTAGAGCTGCTTGACTAGCTCGACTGCGCTGCTTGAACGCGTAAACTTCGTCAACCTCTGCCAAACAAGAAACTGCATCATGCCCAGCAGCACCACATCTCCCGCAGTAAATCACCTGTTGTGCCATGTAATGGGACATAGGTGACGGGTCAAAGGTACTCAAGCCTTCCCTTTGACGGTCTTTCACCTAGAACTGTCTAGGTAGTACCTGTAAGGCCTATCAAAACAGCACTCAAGGAAAAAGATTAAAACGGCCTCAAGGGAAAAATCCCCTGAGGCTAAAAACAAATAAAATGAAACAAATAAATAAATAGATGCCTCCCCGGCAACGGCGCCAAAATTTGATACTGTCGTTTCGTACCAAAAATAAATACCTAAGTACTACTAACAGAAGTCAGCGGTAAGTAGGGTCGATCTCCACAGGGAGGCGGTTTACTATCTACTTGTCTATCCTATCTGTCTAATGTCACTATTTGGGGGTTTTGATTACTTATATTAAACTAAAGAGACTAAGCAAGAGGGAAAGGAAAGCAAGAAATTAACAATAAGAGAAGGGAATATGCTAGGAGTCGGTCTACCGTGGCAGCTGTACTATCGGGTGTACTGAGGCAATTAGACTATTGATAAGAAGAGCTATGGTCGTCACCTTTCGGTCCTTAAACCGCCCTAGGGTCTCCTAACTTAGATTTCGCCCTAATTAGGTATTACCTATTGTAATTAAGCAAGCCTTCCCTTCCAATCTTTCTATCCAGGTCGGGGTTAACTACTTTTATAAATTGGTCTCCTGCATGCATACATTCAACCTAATAACAATTAAATTGCCTAATACAATTCTTATCGCCAGACTAATCTATTCAAGTCAATTATAACATGTTGCTACCACGGCTTCCCTAATCCTAACATACTAAGGGTATTTAGCTAGACATGGAAATAAGGAAAACTAGAATAAAAGAAATAAGAACAATAAACATTAAATTAAAGAGAGAAAAGGGAAGAAAGAATTACTAAATTAAAAGATCCGGAAATGAAGAACAAAAGTAACAGTAGCCAAAGTAACGTAATAGAAGTGTCAGATGAAAAGGAGAGAGCAGAGAGAGTTTACAATGATTTCCTACTCCTATTTATAAGAAAAATAGGATTTATTAAACCTAATTGACGGAAATAAGCTAAAAAGCCCAACCCATCAGCGAAACCACTCGATCGAGTGATTTAGAACCACTCGATCGAGTAACTAAAGCTTAAACCACTCGATCGAGTAGAAAAACTACTCGATCGAGTAAACCATAAATTGAATCTACTCGATCGAGTAGAAAAAGGACTCGATCGAGCAAAATTCTACTCGATCGAGTACTTTCCAGAAACAGTTTCCTGCTCTGCGCACTGAACTTCAAACGGCTGCCATTTCTACGTTACTTGGGCAAACAGGGTGATTCCGGTGGCATTGGAAAGCTAAAAGGACAAACCTTCATCTCCAATTGGAGTCACCTGAATATCTGTTGTAGAACTCGAGATATAGCTCTTCAAAGTAGGCACTAGCAATTTGAAGTTCTTCCTTTGCTCGCCTAGCTATCTGTCTTCTTTGCGCATCTCAAGATAGCTACATTCCCGCTCCAAATTTACTCTTCCTCCAAATGCATGCTAAAAGGACGGTAAAAGGCTTGATTTCACTACTTTCCGGTTCATTCCTGCAATTAGGACAAAACAAACCAAAGTAGCATATTCGGGGCATTTCGTAGCATAAAACCACGATAAAAGCATAGAAATACGTGCATAAAATAGGCTAAAAAGACTATATAAAATGCACGTATCACTCATCTTGCAACTTCACACGCGATATAGCTGAACATAAAGCATGAATGGACTTCCTACTTAAAGCATCTTCCACCACATTAGCCTTCCCTTCATGGTAAACTATCTTCATATCATAATCTCCAATCAACTCTATCCATCTCCTCTGCCTCATATTAAGCTCTTTCTGAGTATAAATATATTTAAGATTCTTATGATCAGAAAATACCTTGAAAGTAGCTCCATACAAATAATGCCTCCACAATTTGAGAGCAAACACGATCGCCCCTAGCTCCAGATCATGCGTTGGATAATTTTCTTCATATGGTTTCAACTGTCTCAAAGCATAAGCTATCACTTTCCCTCTTTGCATTAGCACACATCCTAACCCATTCTTCGAAGCATCAGTATATACCTCAAAATTCTCACTCCTTTCAGGTAAAGCTAAGATAGGAGTTGTGGTCAAGCACTCCTTCAAGGTTAAAAAAGTTGTTTCACAACTCTCATCCCACCTAAACTATTCTCCTTCCTCATCAAAGCAGTCAAAGGCTTGGCTATCTAAGAGAAATCTTTCACAAATCTCCTGTAGTAACTAGCCAACCCCAGAAAACTTCTCATGTCCGCCACGTTTTTCGGCCCTTCCCAACTAGACACCGCCTCAATCTTACTTGGATCAACTGATACTCCCTCCTTTGACACTACATGCCCCAAAAATGCTATCTTATCCAACCAAAATTCACACTTACTCAATTTAGCATATAAATTATTCTCCCTTAAGGTCTGCAACACAATTCTTAAATGCTTCTCATGCTCCTCTTTATTCTTAGAATACACCAATATATCATCAATGAAGACGACAATAAACTGATCAAGGTAAGGACTAAACACTTTATTCATCAAATCCATAAATACTGCAGGTGCATTAGTCAAACCAAAAGGCATAACCACAAAATCATAATGTCTATACCTCGTCCTAAATGCAATCTTAGGAATATCTTCCTCCTTAATTCTCAACTGATGGAACCCGACCTTAAGTCGATCTTAGAGAAAACTCCAGCTCCAATCAGTTGATCAAATAAATTATCAATTCAAGGCAAAGGTTACCTATTCTTAATCGTCACATTATTCAACTATCTGTAATATATACACAATCTCATACTCTCATCCTTCTTCTTAACAAATAAAACTGGTGCGCCCCAGGGTGATACACTTGGCCTCACATAACCTTTATCTAGCAACTCCTCTAACTGCTTCTTCAACTCCTCCAACTTCTTAGGCCCCATTCTGTAAGTTGCTTTAGAAATAGGCCTCGTCCTAGGTTTCAACTCAATATTAAAATCTACATCTCTCTTTGGAGGCAAACCTGGAATCTCCTCAGAAAACACATCCTGAAACTCACTCCCCACAGGAATATCTCCTGCGCCCTTCCCTTCCTCACGCAGGTCCCTCACGTGACACAAGATCAACTCTCCTCCCTTCCTCAAACACGACTTCAGGGTAATTGTTGATATAAGTCTCACCTGAATTGGTTTCACCACAAATCCCCTATAAGACACTCTTACTCCCTTTGGTCCCATCAATGATACTTTCTTTTGATGACAATCAATAAAGGCTTATTTTTACTCAACCAATCCATCTCCAAGATAATCTCAAAATCACCCAAAGGAAATTCTATTAAGTCCATGGAAAATAAAACCTCCCCGATAAGAATATTTATATTTTTTATATACTTTGGTACAAGATATCGACTCCTCATAAGGTATTGTTACTTCATCTTTTATTATTACTGGGTCATCTAATTCCAATACTTTAACATGGTCACTTGATATAAATGAGTGGGTTGCTCCTGAATCAAATAAAACATAAGATGGCTTAAAATTGGTTTGAAAAGTACCTGAAACCACATGTGCATCTCCCTCAGCACCCTCTTTTCCCATCATGAACAATTTACCACTATTCTTCGTGCCGCCCTGCACCGTGGATGCCGACGTCGTGCCCTGCTTCACGATGTTGTTCTGGTTCCCTCCATTTCCATTGCCTTGATTGTTGTTGAAGCGATTCTGAAAGTTATTGTTATTGTTGTAGCTCCTTTGATTATTCCAAGATCCATTAAAACGGTTGCTTCCATAACTAGGTGTTGGTGTCTTGAACCCATTTGAAATTCCACCACCAAATCCTTCACTCATACTATTCCTCCTCGTAGTAGTCCTACACTCAACGATCTTATGACCAAATCTACCACATCCATAGCATTGTGGCTTGCTCAGACCGCTCGTCACCACGCTGCGGCCGAACCCGCCACCACTCACGACCCCGCCTACATAAAATGATCGGTTGATGGTAATTTTGCTTCTTGCTCCCTCCAGCTCTCTCACTAGTAATCTCTGCCTTCCTCTTTTCTCCCTTGTCTTTCTTTTCCTCCTTCACCATGTTAGTAATTCTCTCAGCATGTTCCGCTCTTTGGTATACTTACTCCACAGTACTTGGCTCCCTAGCTACAAGTCTCTTTTTGATACGCGTAGTTAATCCCTTCTCAAATCTCAAAGCCAACACCTCCCCTCTGTAGTTTAAGTCTGACACATACTCAGCTAGCTCCATGAATCTGTTATGATAGTCTTCTATTGTCATCTCCTCCGTCATCTAAAATGCATCAAACTCCGACCTCATTCTACTCCGAACGTGCTCAGATACAAACACACCCCTCATGGTATCCCTAAAGCCCTTCCAGGTAGCAAAAGGTTCATCACTCTCTCTCCATGCTTCCCTTATCACTGCTTTATTACGATTTCACCACAATCCAGCCTTTCCCTTCAAGTGGTGAGCAGCCTGATCCACCTGCATCTCCTCAGGGCAGTTTAACAGTTCAAAGAGGTTGTCAAACTCCCTACACCAATATCCCAGCAAGGACGGTTCACCTAGTCCATCGTACTTCAACGGATTATGACGAGCAATGGCAACACTCATCTTAGCAGGATCCATCATTGTAGTCTTTAATTTCAAAGCAGTTGTTAAAGCATCATTTGTCGCAATAAGCCTATCAATCTCTTTCTGTGACATAGCTGTGGATGTAGCTCTCTTTGGTGCTATTTTTGGATTCTAATAAGAATAAAGAAGAAACATAAGTTTCCGTTTTAAAAGAATTTTCTGGCATAAGGTATAACATAAAATTCCTGCATACAAAAGAATGTGTGATTGCCCGAGCTGGTCTTGCCCGCCCAACCACCGTGACACGTCACCCACGACCTACACACGACCCTTCTTTCTCTTTTGCTCAAATTAATTACTCTTTATACATGCTTAGTCTTTAATTCATGCAATTTCATAATTCTATGCTTATAGGTTCAGGGCAACACATACCGCATATCTCTAGACATGAAATTTTCTAAACATGTAATTCACGTATATCCAACCAATTCATATAAAGATGTAATCATTCAAATGATTCATATTTCTCCAATTTATGCCATTCATGATATGCCAAGAAAATTTTCATGCGTAATTATGCCACGAATTAAAACAAGCTCAAAACAAATTCAATCCACTGTGACTGCCGTCTCATAGGCCACACGCCTATCCCTTCTCATCCGTCTCAAAATTTCTTACCTTTTATTCGCATCCTGCAAATAAATTTAATACCTTTCACAACATTAGGACACAATTAGACCCTTAAGGTAAAGCATCCACGCTAACTACCCCACTCTTTTAACCTTCCCCGAGGTGACCGACTCAAAATTGAAAAGGGCCAGATCAAGGACGTCTCCCTAACCTAAGAAAAGGGCTCCTAAACAGTTTCTACACCGGGTTCATTTTATTAGACTCATCCTAAGTTAATTAAATTCATTTGTTTGGGCCTTAGGAACGATCGCTCTGATACCACTTTGTAACACCCCCATTTATTTAGGAGCCTTTAACATAGACATTCCCAGATAAATAAAGGTGTTACCATCTCAGTTGTCTGAGGTAGTAAGTATAAAAGACAAACAATTACCAAAGAACTTTAAGACGATATAAGTAAAGTGCCTCAAATGGTTTTATTACAAAAGTTCCAATGAGTTAAATAAATAATACAAAATACGTTTAAAACATCTGCAGCGGAAATAAACTAAATAGTGTCTGAATAATTTAAAGTGATCTATAGACTCTGACGAAGGTCAACACTCCAAGCTCCCTGCAAGCATCCAGCACTTCACCCGAGCTAACCTGAAATCAATCTGTTCCCCAATATTTGGTTCATCACAGGTTTTCACGAATACACAGTCAACCACGAGGTTGAGTAGGATAACTAAACAACAATAATAATACGATAACCTGCAATAAAATATAACCAAAGAACTCAAGCCAAAAGACCGTCACACACACGACTCAACCGTGTGCCACATCACACGCCACAACCGAATCCACAACACAATCGTCACAATGTGAATACTGCTCACGTCCACGGCCAAACCCCAAAGCCATCGTGCCTGGTCGACCAAAACCGCACAGGTCCACGGCTCTTCCACATCCCCGTGCCTAGCCGACCAAATAATGATACCAACCAACAACAGAAAACCAGCCAACAATGATAATAACATGATTATAAGATGCTCAAGACAACAATTATAACAATATGCTCAAGATGATATAAATTTCATAAGACAATGCAACCAACAACTTATCTCATGCCAATAATACATCAACAATCCATATGATTATACATGCAACCAACCTACCTTTAGCAACCAACCTACCTTTAGCAAATCTTCTCAATTCAATAAATAAAATTAGAAAGCTTCTTCCACAAATCCACCACCTAATCAATCAATTAAATTATATATGATTATAAACTAATCTTATTAATTAATTTAAGATGTAAACTACCCAGAATAATCCCGCAAAACCATCACAAACGCATCCCCCATACACGGTTGACCTGACGGTGGTCAAACCCACCGGTCAACGGCTCCCCTCCACGGCCACAGTCCAGTCAACGGTCACGGTCAAGGTGCGGGTCAAGGTCAAACATAAATAATTGATGCTAGGCGATAAAACAACTTACCACAATTAATTAGGGCAAGATGAAAAGTTCGTCTTAAGGTTGTCTCACAAAATTGCTCTTCCTCACAATTATATGTGTTGAGTTTTTGATGTGGAATAAATATGATGGTGAGGCATTAGCTAGGTTCTTAATTATTTTTTTTTCTTTTCACTTTCGGTCCAACCCATGTCCACCACGGTCCAACACGGTCCAAGTCGTGGTCTTGTACCCGGTTCTTAATTATTTTGTTTTCTTTTCTTTTTACGACAACAATTATTATTTATTCACATTTTATAAATTATAAATCATAAATTATATTAATTAAAAATGCGGAGTATTACATTATGTCTGTAAAATTTCGTAGCCATTGGCCTTGTAGATGTTTCAGAATAAAATTGTTATGTACTTGTCGACTGAGAATCCGCGAATGCACTAGCATTCTAAAGTTTATTTCAAACCTAATTTATAAATTGAAATTTAGTTGAGTCTTTTACATACATTAACTTTCAAGAATATAGATAATGCTAGGAATTGAAATTTCTAAAAAATCATATTTTAAACTTGTTTTATGAATCAATACTTATTATGCGACGGAATTCCTTAGTATTTATAAATCTTTCAAGAAAAACTTGGAAAGTCTGGAATTTGAGAAACACAAGAACGGTAGTGATAAGGTACTTGAACAGGAAGAGCTCCTGTGGTATCAGAAATCGCGTCTTGAGTATATCAAAGATGGGGATCGAAATACGTCCTATTTCCATGTCAGCACTTTAATCAGAAGATGGAGAAATAAAATTAATTCTCTCAAAAACACGAATGGAGAATGGGTTGAAGAGCCGTCCGCAATTAAAGAGCTCATTGTCGATTATTATAAAGCCTTATATACGGAAGAAAACGATCATAGCGAAGAAGATAATCTTCCTTGGAATTTATTTCAGGAATTCAATAATGAGGATTGGGAATGGCTAACTAGACCATTTAGTATTGTTGAAATCGAAAAGGTAATAAATCATATGGGCTCACTCAAAGCACCGGGTCCAGACGGCTTTCAAGCACTCTTCTATCAGAAAAATTAGTCCCTTATTGTAGAGCCTTTATGCGATATGGTATTTAAAGCTTTGGAGGGCAAAGGGTTTCCGGAGGGTTTAAACGATACACATTTAGTCCTAATACCGAAAGTAAATGCCCCGGAAACGATCTCCCAATTTCGACCTATCGGACTTTGTAACGTGGCATACAAAATTATCAGTAAAACTCTAACGAATCGCATTAAAAAGGTCCTGCCTCGGCTCATCTCGGAAACGCAGAGTGGTTTCGTTCCAGGGCGACAAATATTGCCATAATATTGTTATATTTCAGGAAGCGATACATTCTATTAGAAAAAAGACGGGTCGACAAGGCTATATGGCGATCAAAATCGACCTAGAAAAAGCCTATGATCGATTGAAATGGGAGTTCATAAGAGACACGTTGAAAGATATGATTTTCCCACAGCTTTTAATCGATGTCGTCATGGAATGTTTAACTACAGCTCGTATGCAAATCTTATGGAACGGTGAAGCAACTGAGCAATTTATCCCGTCTAGAGGAGTTAGATAAGGTGACCCACTCTCCTCGTATCTCTTTGTTATGTGCCTTGAAAAACTACAACAAGCCATTGATAGGGAAGTAAGGAATAAAAATTGGAGACCGATTGTTTTAGGTCGTGGTGGTCCGTCTATCACCAATCTCTTCTTCGCAGAAGATATAGTTATTTTCGCGGAAGCTAGTGAAGAGCAAGCCCTAATCAAGAGTTTTCTTCTCAAATAATACTGATCGGGATACTCGGGAATCAGTCCAGCTAACGTTGGGTTTTGAAGAAACAGAGGACCTAGGTATCTATCTCGGGATGCCTACTATTAATGGGAGGGTTACACGACATACCTTCGCGCATTTGGAGGACAAAATGAATAAGCGATTGGCGGGATGGGCTACCAAACGATTATCCCTAGCAGGTAGAGACACTCTTGTCAAGTCTACTTTAACTTCTCTTGCTAATTATAGCATGCAAACCGCAAAGATACCGAGAGCAGTATGTGATATAATCGATCGAAAAACCCGGAGATTCTTGTGGGGTGGGGATGAAGAGAAAAAATCGATACATTTAATCAAGTGGGATACGATCCAACAACCGAAATCAAGGGGAGGATTGGGCATAGTTTCAGCAAGGCAAGCGAACGCGGCATTTCCCACTAAGCTCGGTTGGAGAGTCCTAACGGAGCCTACACAATTATGGTCTCGGGTTTTAAGAGCCAAATATTGCAATAATAGGTGTGATATCAATATATTTAAACCCAAGCGAAATATGTCTAATGTATGGGCGGGAATATCGTCACAAGAGAAAACTATTGTGCGAGGTACTGCTACAGCAGTAGGCAATGGTCGACGGAAATTGTTTTGGGATCATTATTGGGTCGATGGAGTGTGCTTGTCGGATCATGTTATCGCCCCTATTCCAGCGAATTCTTTGAGAGCCACTATAAGTGATATGTGGTGCGAAAATAACGGGTGGAAATGGGAACAATTCGCTGATTTACTACCACAATCGATCTTAAAAAAGATTGCTTCTATATCTTTAATTCCCGATCCCGATCTTGAGGACTCACTCTACTGGATAGGCACCTCGACGGGTAAATTTTCCCTCAAATCGGCTCTAGGATTTTTGAATGAAGGTACCAGTTTACAAACCCCGAAGACCCCACTTTGGCGGACAATATGGAGACTCCCGCTTCAACTAAAAGTCCGTATGTTCTTATGGCTGGCTGCTCATGACCGGCTAATGGTCAATGTCAATCATTTTAAAATAAATATGGGAGACAACCCGGTTTGCCCAAGATGCAATGAGGAGGACGAAACAACCGAACATTTACTCCGCTCTTGTCAAGTTTCGAAACAGATTTGGCAGCTGCTCGGGATTAATCCCTCCAACAATTTCTTCTACAATACACCCTTTACTGCGTGGTTGACAAAGAATGCAAGTAATGATGTCGAAGTGAATGCTACGGATTGGCATATGATTTTCGCGGTTACGAGCAGGTGGATTTGGAAATGGCGAAATAATATTGTGTTTGGAAGAGAAAACGAAAATCCGAGCCATCCTCATCAGTTTTTGCGGCAACAATTCCATGCTACGAGGCAAGCTTTCAATAACTATGATATTCTTGTTCCGCCCCCGAGACCGTCTACTGTCGAAATACATGTTCGTTGGCAACCACCACCTTATGGGTGGTTACTCTTAAATACGGATGGGCCTCAAAGGGCAACCCAGGACCGGCTGGGGGGGTGGAGTCTTTAGAGATGCAGCCGGGGACCTCATATCAGCTTACCACTTCTCGTGTGGCGTTTGTACATCCATGAAATCGGAATTGCTTGCGCTGCTAGTTGGGTTAGAAAAAGCAAAGGAGATGTGTGTTCCACGCCTCTTGATTAACATGGATAATTTGCCTTGTGTTAACTTAATCAACGATGATCAGTTGGTAAGTAACAATTTAAAATTCATTGTCGGAAGATGCAAGGACTTGGTACGGAGCTCTACATGGACGATGAAGCTGGAGCACGTGTATCGCGAGGCAAACAGAGCGGCTGATATACTAGCTAATAGAGGAATCGACTCAAGTACCATCCCTACTTTTTTGGATACTCCGTTTAGTGATTTGAGGTCAATCCTCAGGGAGGATGTTTTTGGGGTCGCTATTCCCCGTGTAATAGCTAGCACTTAAGTTTTTCGGGGCTTTGCCCCTCTTTAGCACCAAAAAAAAAAAAAAAAACATATTAAAGTTGCACCTTCAACAATTCAAATTAGATAGACATGTGATAAAGATACACAAATTCAAATTTTACATATACAAAATGACCAAAGAACTAAAGTTACACCCGTCAAGGATAAAAGTTACACTCGCAAAACACTAAAGTTACACTCGTAAATCAATAAAGTTACATAAACTTGTGCTAAAATTCCAAAAATTCAAATTAATAAATTCAAAATTTTATATACAAAATGACCTTAAAAGATTAAAGTTACACCGTGAAAAATTAAAGTTATACTCATAAAGCACTAAAGTTACATTCATGAAGCACTAAAGTTACATAACTTGTGCTAAAATTACAAACATTCAAATTAGTAATATTCAAACTTGTATATACAAAATGACTTTACAAGATTAAAGTTACACTCGTAATGTACTAAAGTTACACCGTTACAAAACTGAAGTTACATGATATACAACTGAAGTTACACACTACTTGAAGTTACACCCTTACAAGAATAATGTTATACACTATATAATTGAAGTTACAACATTCATCAACAATCATCAATCTAAATCAATCAATCTAAATCTCACATCTTCATCGTCAATCTATAACACCAAAGACATATCAACATCTTCATCAGCAATCAATATCGTCAACCGAATTGTCATCATCATCATCATCTCCATCTTCATAAAAAAACTACAATTAATAATTGAAAAATTTAGATATAATTCATCAAAAAAACAATCATACAAATCACTATATTTAAAATTATCAAGCCATTTTAAATACCTAAACAACGATTTCAACAAAATTCAACAAAAATTAATAAGAAACAAATACCAACCACTATATTCCAAGCACAACCGATCAATCTATAACACCAAAGACATATCAACATCTTCATCATCAATCAATATCGCCAACGACTTATCATCATCATCATCATCTCCATCTTCATAAAAAAATTACAATTAATAATAATAAAAATTAGATATAATTCATCAAAAAAACAATCATACAAATCACTATATTTAAAATTATCAAACCATTTTAAATACCTAAGGAACGATTTCAACAAAATTCAACAAAAATTAATAAGAAACAAACACAAACCATTATATTTCGAGCACAATCGATCAATACTGAATATTTTGAAAACTCAATAGTATATAAAAATATCACCATTACGACGGGCTCGAAAAAATAATAAATTTAGGCTTTTATTTCGCCCTAATCGGAGTCCGAATGAAGATTTACTGAGCTTTTTATGAAGTGGCTTTCATTTTATGCGGAAATAAAATTTTTGATTTGGTTTGAAAATGAAATAAAAATGAGAGGTAAATGAAATTATAAGAGAAAGAATTAATTAGTGTATGGAAAATTGGTTTAAAGGAGACAAACAATTAATTATGCATAGGTAGTATGAATTGTGTGTCTTTTATCTTTTAATCTCAACCATCCATTTTTTAAGATTTAATGGCTTAGATGAGGACTCATGGGCTCAACCTAAAATGGTGGACTTATAGGATCCTATTTATATATATATATATATATATATATATATATATATATATATAGAATCAGGATCCCGTACGAACTAAATTAGGGTGCGAACCGTACGAACTAAATCACAACCGTCAGATTGTTAGAAGTTAATCTGGAAGTCAGCGGCCCACATTATTAAACTCTCTCCCTCACAAACTAAACTACTGTTAACATTTGTTTGACATCTACCTGTCTTAACATCAGGCCCCACTTAGCACGCTGGCTTGCCTCACAGGAGTTTCGACGACTAGTACTTTTTTAACGGAGTTAACAAGGGCTGCCTCACTCCGACTCAAACAATGCGTCTGCTACTTCCTCTATATTCTCTCTCCTCGTAATTCACCTCATCCCTCACCATACGCAAGCCTCCGCACTCTGGTCATTATCTGCACTATTCCCCACCATACGCCGGCGGTCTTTATTATCTCTCATTTTTTACTTTGCGTTTTTAAAAAATTTCTTGCTTATAAACATAAATCTATTGAAAACCAATTACAATTTCAAAAAAGATACTCACAATACAATAATGATTTACTTGCACGATTTCGAGTAACAAAATGACCTTGTCGGCTGGAAACGACTTCGGTGGTGGTCATGGTGGTGGCGGCAGGTGAGTTTGGACGACATAGCTGATCGACGGTAACATGGTGATCGACAAATGGAGGTTGGCGGTTTGTAGGTTGAGTGGTTGGTCGTGGTGGTATGGTCATGGTGTTAATCGGTGGTGGTAGGTGGGCAGCAAGGATAAATAAGGTCGATTTGATTATCGCCGATGACAAGGGGTGTTGATCGTTGTACATAAAGTCAGATACACTCAAGTTGAGTTCTAGATACATTCCCTAATCAAGTAGTTTTGCTTTGGAGTTGTTGGTTTGCCGGTTTAGGTGCCGTAATTGTGGTAGTGATGGTAGTTGGTGTGGGTGGTGGTGGTGCATTGGTGGCGGTGAGTAGGGTGGTTGTGGTGTTGATAGGCGGCGGTCGTAGTTTAGGGTAATAGATCCATAATATATGACACTATGAGGAGCCCGGATACACATGTTATTACTACGGGATACACAAATCGAATATATTAAGCAAAAGGGTGTCCCTGTGTAGGAAAAAAGTGTATTTAAGTTAATGTGAAAAAATGTATCTAGACCATCTATTGCTGTTAATTGTACTAGCATGGTCATGTATGTCATACTGAAATTAGTAACTACTATTATTTTATTTTCTGGAATTTACCCTCTTATCGAGAGTATATTATGCTCTTATTTCTAAAATATATACCGTCTCGAAGGATTCCAAACACAATCGTGTCCCGGCCTTTACCTTGGAAGCTAGATACACCCTTTTACCTTGTGAGATACATTCATTTACCTTGCTAGATACACTTTTTTATCTTGCTAGATACACTCGTTTCCTTGGAAGCTAGATAAACCCTTTTACCTTGCTAGATACATACCTCTACTTTACTAGATACACATCTTTCACAAGGTAGATACATTCCTTTACCTTGTTAAATACATTCATTTACCTTGCTATATACACTTTTTTATCTTGCTAGATATACCATTTTACCTTACTAGATACATTCATTTACCTTAGTAGATACACATATCTAACAAGCTAGATACACTCGTTTTCTTTTAGATACACATCTCTACCAAGCTAGATACACTTCTTAACCTTGCTACATACACTCTTTTACTTTGCTAAATACACATCTTTTGCTCGATACACATCTTTTGCTCGATACACATCATTATATGTGGTCCTTATTATTTATAGTTATACTCATTAACTCGTACAATTTTCGTATTTTGGAAAGTACTTGTGAGTCGGAGGAGTACTAGATACATTATGTTATATACAAAATATGATAATCGTACAATAATTGTTTTAGGACTTGCGCTTTGTTCTTGTTCTATAACCTCATTTTAGCAAAAATGTTACTGCACCAAGTGAACAAGCATTCATTCCTATACAATCTTTTGACTCTCATTTGTTATAGTCTTACTATAAACCATCCAAATATCTTTAATTACGCAAGACCATAATGTCATCACTCATCATGAACAAGTAGGATTATCTGCAAATTCTACTAACTAGTACATTACTTAGTCAAAAACAAGAAGATTTTTGTAGTCCTCTCCAAATAAAGCAGCCTCCATAACGGCCTCAGGTGAAGACCATTGTTGCTAAAAATAATATCTCGAAGCTCCGTCATTATAATTATCAAGAAAATGATCGAGTCACCTTCGTTATGGAGCTAACTTCGCAGTGGCTGGTGTGACTGCTCTAGACCCGATAACTTTGGCTACCATCAACGTCTCCTCGCCCGTCACCTTGAGTTCCTTGTCTACACAACTACACTGGTTCCTTATCTACACAGATACATTGCTAGTCCTTAGGCAAATTACTAGCCTTCAGGACCTGACCATTGGCCAATGTGAAAATTTGGAGTTGGAAAACAAAGAAGAAGCAGCGACCATGACGTCATGGAAATCCCTTCACTTGCTCTCTTACTTGAGATTACATGATCTTCCGAAGTTAGTGTAGCTGCCACGGGAATTTATGTACTTGACCTCTCTTCGATTCTTGTCGATATTCAACTGTAAAAATTTGGAAGCCCTGCCAGAATGGATCAGCTGCCTCATATCCCAGCAAACACTTATGATCTACAAGTGCGACAAGTTGAAATCGTTGCCAGAAGCAATTGCCCACAAGCCTCATATGTCCTTCAAAGTAAACTAAAGTTGAATCATTTTGAACACCACTTTCTCAACTTTCGATGTCAATCTCAAGAGAATCTAAATGAAAAATCTCTAACCTAGCACCTTGATTAAAATGGTTAAATTAAATCATAACAGTTCAAAGACCACATTTAAATGTCGTTCCTACATCCTAATCCTTGAACTAATTAACAGAAACAAATTAAGCACTATAAGCTCAGCAACAAACTGTAAAACTAACCATTTTCCCTATTCAATAGGAACTGTAAAAGAACTCAACTTTCACCAAGAAATTAACAAAATCAGATAAAATCCCAAAACCCACTTGACAAATGAGGAATAATTAGTGGTGGAACAAAGGGGCTAGCAGGGACGGTCGCCCAACCAATGGAGAATTAGAAACTTTTAGTTAAAACATTCTATTTATAGTTGGTACCGTTGTTATTGCAAATCCTGGTTACGCCACGAATACTAATTGATAACTATAATTTCCAATTGAAATTGATAATTGAAAGAACAAGGGGAGTTAAAGAAGAAAGATACCTCAGCAAGCTTGTTACCCTGCTCAAGAAAGTTGTCAGCAATCAGCAAGTGCAGCAAGTGCAGAATCATGGTTATAATGATCAAGGGTTTAATTTAGAAGTTTAACACCGATGATGAATGGATTATAACCTTGAGTATTATCATATTCTAGAGACAAAAGAAGATAGTTGTGAATGGATTAAGACAAGTTTACAAGACGTGATTTTGTTATTTTTTACTAATCTAGGTATTTTCTTCCTAGCACATGAATAAAGTAGTAGTGCATATATATGTCAACTACACACATTGCTTTCTAGACACAAAAGCTTAACAGTCAATACACGCGCATTTGTGCACACCTTACTAATTAAATTGTGTACATATAGCTAGCACATTTTGTTTGAGAAATCACCTCATTTGCCAACTTTTTTTTTTGTTTATCGAAAGGAGAAGGGAAAATAGAGGTCGCGATCTCGGTCACAAAGTTGAAATTCGATAAATTTTCATAGGTGATGTAAACTTATATCTAAGTGTAGAATAAAAACTTTAACATGGATAGAATAAACAAGATACTTCTTTCTTCCCTAATTTAGTGTAGAATATCTTTCATTACAATTCTCAACATGATTTTTTCCTACAATTCTCAACTAGTTTTGTCTATCAAAATCACATTGGTGATGCAAACTAATATCTAAGTGTATGCACTTTAACATGGATAGAATAAACAAGATACTTCTTTCTTCCCTAATTTAGTGTCTTCATGTGGAGATTGGACAACATTCATGATATGTCCACTTCTTTGTTACATAAGATGGTCTATAACCCTCTCACCATTTTTTCCTATTTAGTACTGCACTTGCTGACAACTTTCTTGAGCAGCAAGGTGTTGATTTCTCATTTCTTCAATTGAAATCAGCTAGCATGGATAGCTGTGAATGGATTTAATTACCTAGTTGTCAGCAAGTGCAGAATCTCGACATTCCGTTCGTGTCCGTAGCTACTAATGCACAACATAATTTGCTTCAGTTGTTTTCTGAGGTATTCTGAATTTTTAAGTACTGTAAGCTCCATATTTTCAGAGATGTCCTACAGCCATTTCCTAGTACGTTAAAACTTATATGAGACGCTCTTACTTGTGAGACCAACCTGTAAACCCTAAAGTAAAAAAATATATAACTCATTATTGAAGTGTTATACTAAGAGCTAAACAGACTGATAAACTGTCTTTTTTGCTTGTCTACTATCGGTTCATTCCTAAATGGTGGATTTGGTTTCATTACATTGACCCGTAGCAAGGACGCTACGAGGGTTAATTACATCACAACTTGGTGATGTCGAGAGCATGCTCAATGAAGAAGGGTTCAAGGGAACAGTCAAAGAGTATCTTGACGTCTATTATGGTTTCGGTCTAGTAATGATTGGTTTATCAGCTATGATGCTTATTGGTTTTTGTACTTGGAGTTTAGTCCCCGCTTCGGAATCATCCTTCTACATGTTATTTTCTTATGATGTTGGGGTATCCAGTTTCATAAATTAATAGAAAGTTGTTTCATTCTAAATAGCATTAGCAGCATATTAGATTCTTCATGTCATCACTGTGCTATACATTACTTGGGTGTTATCCGTTGCTAGATCATTTTAACCCACATTCATTATAATTTGCTAGATACATACCTCTAGCTAGCTAGATACACTCCTTTAAGTTTCTAGATACATACCTATAGCTACCTAGATACACATATTACTGTCCCAGATTCACAAATTAATACTCTAGATACACACATTGATATGTGTATCTGGTAGTATTCATCAATGTATCTGGTAACGTATTTTGTGTATCCAAATACAGTACATACACAAAAATACAAAGTACCACCCCCGCCCCCTCACTAACACCACACCCATAACCCACCACCCCTAGTCTTCAACTCGACAACAACCAGTCGTCGCCAACAACACGCATCTTTTACTCCGACCATCACCATGCCTCGCTGGCATAACCCCATAGGAGCTAGCTTGCTAATTATAGTGTTTATGTTGCGAGCTATATTATATTGACATTGTATATTTTATAATTCTCTTCTGGTCTTTTGCCAACGAGATCCGGTTCATGTACAGAACCAGAAACTACTCCTATGTGTAAATACTTGTGAAACATAAATTACAAACATTCCAAGCACTGTAGTCACTTTAATCGTGAATTAAGATTAAATTAACACAAAACAATAAAAAAAACAGCAGCAATTAATTCAAATAAGCACGAATTAAACATAACGCCAAGTAATTAAGGGATAATTACAAAATCATACAGCTCATGAACCCTAATTTTCAATTGCAAAAGTGACGAATTAGGTGGGACTACAAAATAATTGATATACAATATGAAATTGAGACGTGTATGTAGTTTACTATGAATTGAAAACGAAGGGAAACAACGGTGAGGTAGAAAAAATAGAGAGAAAGAGTATACCGTATCGAATAGCAATTTGGGGATAACAATGGCCGAAAAAGCAACAATTTGAAAGAGTTGGGATCGAAGAAGAAGACCGTGAGATAGAAAAAGTAGAAGTTACTCCTATGATCGATGGTAAAAGGCGAAAATGCGAGGATGGAGTGAGACTTGCGCAGGGGTCGGAGTGAAAAACGGGGAGAAGACGGAGAAGGGAGAATGAGGAACAGGTCGCGAAAGAGTAAAGACGGTGTTGTAGGAGGTTAGCTTGATTAATATAATCTTAGATTTGAGTTTTTTAATTAAGTTCCTACAGTTCGTACGGAACTTAAGTTCGTACGGGATCTCGCCCCTATATATATATATATATATATATATATATATATATATATATATATATATATATATATATATATATATATATATATATATATATATATATATATATATATATATATATATATATATATATATATATATATAGGAATGGGATCATGTGAGGATACACTATCTTTTTGAGGATTGAGGATTTTGTTACAATATCACAGGTTGTTCAATACAATATCACGGGTTATTCAATACAATATCACACTAAAAAAACACTGTGCAAAAAAAAAAAAAATTATAATTTTTTTTTTCAAAAAAAAAACTTTTTTTTTGGCAAAGGTCAAATTTTTCGTGATATTGTATTGAAGAACATGTGATATTGTATTCACTAATCCTCATTCCTCAAATATTTAGGAGTTCTCACCGGATCCCGACTCTATATATATATATATATATATATATATATATATATATATATATATATATATATATATATATATATAGAAATAGGATCTGTCGAACCTATAGTTCGATCTGCGATCTATTTAACTATTGATGTAACTAACACAAGATAACCAACAAACAAGAGTTCTGCTGTTAGGCGAAAGCCTAATCCCAACCTTCCTTATCCTCTCTCTCTCTCTCACCTCAATCAACTACCAACCAATGCCAAAAGCCACCACCAGATGCCGGCAGAGACGACCGCCATGTTTCCTCCGGCGAACTCGCCGTCGTTCCTCTCCATTCTCTTTCTCTTCTCTCTTTGTGATCGTCCTCCTTTTTGCAGTCCTTTCCTTAGCGCATCGTTTCCACCGTCGCGCCCCTTTTGCACCACCACAACCACAATTAGGTGCATTTTAAGTCATTATTTACTCAATTTGATTCGAAATCTTCCAAAAATGTCATCGGTGTGATTAGTTTTCTAAAATATTTCTTTGTTTTAGATTTATGATTTATATCACTCAATTTTTATAAAAAAAAAATCAGATTTATGTTAGTTTTTGAGGCGTGTTCGACCGAACTATGGTGGTTTGATGGTGCGAGATTAAAGAAAAATGGAGTTGCAGGTGTTCAGTTGGTATGATGTTTGTCGGAGGTCTAGTTTGTAGTGGAGACAAGGTGTGGTGCGACGTCGCCAGTGATACGGTACTGTCGGTTAGAGCTGGTACGATCTCAAGTTGGCGGTGATCATATCATCACGACGACATCGTCTTTGATATGATTCTGAGACGCTGCTCCGTATGGCCCCCCAATGTATACTTTCGGGTAATTAAATGGTTTTGATATCACTGCCTGTTAATTTTTTTGTGAAACTAATCATGTTGTTGGAAGTTTGCTTGGTTTTGAGTGCTGATGATGACGTTTGGGCTGACCCAATATAACACCGGCTTCATCGGAGGTGGCTGGTGACATCTCTGGTGCCGTTCGTGGTGGTCCACAGTAGATGTGGTGGTGCTGAGGTGGTGGTAGGTGCCTGATGGTTGTAGTAGTGGTGGTTGGATGGTGCATACACAAAATATCAACCCAGATACATGTGATATTATTACCGAATATACATGGTATTACTACCGGATACACAAATTGAGATGTGTATCCAGTAGTAATAACATGTGTATCTAAGGTAGTAATATGTGTATCTTGCTAGTAATACCATGTGTATCCTTTACCATCTTGCTTGTCAGCACATCCATGATTTATTACTATATATTTATCTGATGGTGTCTAGCCTACCTAAGCTCCAGCGTTGGAGCATCTGTTCGGAATTTGTCCATTTGTGATTGATGTGGCTGTTTGTTTGAGGAGTCATGGTTCATGGGTTGGGTGATAGTGTGGGCAATAACAATTGGGAAATCGTGGTGGTGTTGGTGACATCAGTTTTTGGGGTGAATGTTGGTTAATGGGTGGCGGGTGTGATGGTAGTCCAGGGGTGATGGTATCTTCATGGTGATATTGGCGAAAATAAACATGATATTTGTGGTAATAAACCTTTTTTAATTTTATATGAGCATGCTTGATTAAATTGAGAATCAACAACCATTCAATTTTCTATGAAGCTGATATTTGGTCGGTAAAAGTTTTGTATAGTTTCCTTGTTTCTTGCTTGTTTTTATTAAGTTGCTTCATTTGGGACTTGATTAAGTAATCAAGTTGCTTAAGAATCTATGGAGATTTGGTATTGGGAATTTTTTTTGAGACTCCTTTACTTGAGTTATCTACAAATAATGGAAAAAAAATTAAGAAGTAGCTCACTGTAAAGGATCAGGGCCTCAAGGGTGATTCTTTGCACATTACATTTTTGCAGTTTGCAACTAAAAGGTCATTACTATGCTCGTTATTATATCGTCTATACCCAAACGCAACCCGACACTCTCACCCTCAAAACCACTTCCAATCACTCTCACCCCTCACATCCACCATCTTCCGACGATCGACGGTTGCTCGACGACACGATCAGCTGCTGGCAGCGCGCTATCTGTCACTCTTTTTCGCACAAAACAACAATTTTGATCGAGTTTCGCTCAAATTCATCATTAATCCTCGAATTTCGATCAAATCTCATGGATTCGTAGTCGTGTAAGGTATCTTTATTTTCTTAGTTATTCCCGGTTTGATTAATTACTTCCATAGTTATTAAATTTACCCCATATTTGACCTAATTTGTAGAAGTCTAACCTTAATTCCATTCCTGCTTCATTCCCCCAAATTCGCTCGACTTTGATGTGTTTACTGTGTTTTTTGGCTTAATTGATGTAAGTTCTTTAATTTATTTCACTATTTTCAGTTTTCTCCCAATTCGAATCCTAATTTTACGGTTTCATCATAGTCTCATAGTCTTCGTGCATAATGTAGCATTACATTACCAGCAATTTCGTGCATACTTTTTTTTTCTTATTTTGTTTTATTAATTTAGTTATATTTATGCGTTAATTGTGAATCGTTGGAGTGTTATTGGATGTTTGTTGTTTACTGATCGATTTCTATGAATTGTTTTGCTAGATACTCTGAGCTATTGCGTTCTGATTTCCTACTACTTTATTCCGAGGCAGGTGATACAGGAAAGCGCCAGCGGCGTGAGTTTTATTCTATTCCAAAAGCAGTGGTCGAAGTGGTCTCGGGGAAGCATGAGCGTTTTAAATGAAGCTGCCTATTCTTTGAACTCAAAACTAGCCCTGAAGCAAGCTGCTCTACTGTCTTCTAAGCAGCAAAAAGAATAAACTAAATAACGTAAGTAATATATACTCCCTCCATTCAACTCCACATGGCCATTTTCTATTTTACACACTATTCACAAGTGAGCATTTATTATCAATTTTCTCTCAATACATAAGTGGAAATATATTCATGTGGGATCTTGTTTGATTCGTATTTATGAGTACATTAAAAATATCTAACTTTTATAATTTTTTCAAATACGTAGCTAACGATATTTACCGCGTAAAACACGCGTTGGCAAACGTGAAAAAAGAAAAGAGCCTTGTGGAGTTGAATGGAGGGAGTATAAGTTTATTAGTCCATTCTTTCCTTTCAGAACAACAGTAGACTTTGAGACCCCGGAGCGCATGCTTATAATATGCTCATGGCTCTCGTCATCTGGGTAAACCCAGCTGCCTTAAATCCCTGCTTTCTTCTTAATCTCAAATGTTCCTGAATGTAGTTATGTTTATGCGTTAGTTGAGGATTCGTAAAATTGCGGGTTCGCATTGGAATGATTGGAGTTTGTTGTATACCTAGTATTGCATTAGCATTAATACCAACTGTAACAACCCCGAGCTCAATTATGTGCACTAAGCTGCACTGATAACTAGCGCTTCTGTTCTAATAAGCCTTTTGTTTTCTGATTTTTTTTTTACAACTGAAGTTAAGATACTAAGCTGAATTTAGTAAAGGGCTCAAGCCTTTTGCTGTCATCTGTAGGGTATAAATTCTGCAGTAAAACATTGTGTGACTTTCTGAGCTTCCTGTTATTTTATAAAAACGTATACTTTTCTCTTTCTCTGGCAACATGTTAATTTATGTATACATTCTTTTCAAATGTTCACAGAAGCCTCAACTTGTTAAAGGGAGCATGAAACTATATTCTGTGGATCAGCAGCTTAGTCAAGCTCTTGAAGATCATGCCGCATCATTTGCCACATATAAAGTATGATAACCTGCCATCTTCAGAATTATTTGCGAGTATCTGTTTTGCCTTCAGGAGTATTAAACATATTTTTATGATGCTTAGGTACCTGGAAATGAGAATCCCTCTACTCTTATTGTGTTTGCTACAAAGTCTATGAATGCTGGCCAGGTTACTTCCAAGTTGCACATAATTGAGCTCGGTGCCCAGCCAGGTCTGTATCTTCTTCTCTTTCTTTCCCCAGTGCCTTCCAAGTTATAGTGTTTTACTATGCATCACTACTTCAATAGTATTAATGTTACCTTTCTCAATTACCTATTTACCTCTTGTTTCATCCATCACTAGTTCAATAGTGTTAATTTTTTGGCTTCTAGGTACAGTGTATTGTCTCAGGATACACTCTTCTTAAACCTGTATGGATACATATCTTTACCTTGTTAGATACACATGATGCTCTACATTGTTAGTATATTTTGTCTTGTTCTTCTTTAAATGAAAGAGTATATATCAAAGTAAAATTAAATAACTTTCACTTTATTTTCTAGAATTTATCCTCGTATCGAGAGTATATTATATCCTCCTACTTCTAAAATGGGAGAAGAACAACATAAAGGTAACGTCTTGAAACATTCCAAACACAATTGTTGACTGACCTTGGTAGATACAGATTTTTGGCAAGCTAGATACACTCTTTTGACAAACTAGATACACTCCTTTACCTTGCGAGATACATACCTTTACATTGCCAGATACACATATATTGCAAGCTAGATGCACTCCTTTAACTAGCTAGATACACATCTAACTCCTTTAGATTGGTTGATACACATGATAATTTTTTAGTTGTTACATTACTAAAATAATTTAATCTCACGTCATTCTTGTTTTTTATGCAGGTGCTTTTTAGGATATTTTTACAGGATGGATGAAATTTGGAAGTAAAGATTTTGTAGATAATATTGATGACAGTATTTTGGATATTATGGAACTGTCAACATTTGTTTGTTGTGATCACCGAATATTGTCAAGAAACAGTGTTTTTGTATTTGTAAGATCAACGTACATAAAACAATTGTACAAACAAGTGTGGTGACTCCAATGGGGAAGAAAAAGCATTACATTACATGAATGTCGCTCCTCTAGTAATCTAGATATATATTTGAAACTTTTTAGAACAAATCTCTGCGTGTGGCATATGTGCATGTTCCACATCACAAAATGTTAGCAAAACGTACAGAGGAATCCTTGAATTTTAAATACTCTATCAAATACATCAACTGAACCCAAAGTTGTATAATTTGTAACAAAATCATATGTTAATGCACAATATCCCGAATCACATATACGCAACCAGAATTAATTAATTTCAGACTTGTAACAAACCAAAAAAGAACCCTTCCTTAAATTTCACACCTGGCAAGCCCCTCGTCACTTTTAATAGTGCAAACCGTATGAATGACCAAGATACCCTTAATGCTACTGTCAAATACACATGGTATTACAGTCAGATACACAAATTGATTTGCGTATCCATGAGTAATACCATGTGTATCCGGGCTAGTATTTTGTGTATCCTTGATCTAAAGATCAACTACGACCACTCACCTGACCAACACAACCACCGAAATCCGTGAAGTAACCCCACAGCCAACCCCGTCTCCGCCATCAGCCCTCATAGCCATTTGAACCTGTACAGGTGACATAACCAACATTACTACCATACCCACGCCTGCGACTTCTCCGACAACAAAGACAACGCACACCTGCCACCTGACCCCGTCGCACCCTCGTCGAAGATCCACCAACCACCACAAATTCTCGTCATTGCCGAACAAATCAGGCCCATCCTCTACCCCAGACGATTATGGCAATAACGAATGAAAAATAAGAACTCTCCGACAAGGTTACCTTTACCAATATGTGTTTGAAATTCTCCAATCGTCACAACCTCTAGTGTCAAAGTTGGCGGCAGTGAACAACAGACCACCATCGTCGCCCACTATTTTCATTACCACCATAGAAGTGCGGAGATGTGCATCTTGTCGACGTCGACGATGTTTTATGGATAGGTTGCCGGTGGCGTCATCATAATAGTGCGCCAAAATCGAAGAGAAAATGTGGCACACATCGAAAAGGTGGACATGACAGTGGCGGCGGCTTTTTCGACGGTGACGACATGAATTTAAGAGACCGTCAGTTATTCCGACGAGGGCTAGTGTCACTGGCGAGTTGGTGGCTGGTGTATTGGGAATGAAGAAGATGGTGGTCTGTTGATGGGGAAGGGGTAGCATTGGGGATTTAATCTTAGCCTTTGAATTGGTTTGGTTGGTGGACTAGAAATGATGCGCGTGTTTTATTGATTTTGGTAGTTCGTACAGTTCGTACCGTACTTTAGTTCGCACCTGACCCCGACCCTATATATATATATATATATATATATATATATATATAGAGAAGAGATCAACTAAGGTCCTTACATATATTAAGTCCATAAGTCCTAATGTGGACGGTTGGATCAAGCAAAGCAATGGCCACGATTTGGCAGTCAAACCCCACTAAACCCCATTAAACTAATATTTTTGATTTACCTCTCTCCTCTTACCCACTAACCCATGCATGCAACATTGTTTGTCCATCAGTCAATGATCATTTCCCTCCTCATTTTCTAGACAATTCAAAACAACTTGCGGGTATTTTTCCCTCTATTTCCTGTCATTTCGTCTTCCTTTTCTTTCTTCACAATTCTGATAACTCCATTTTCATCACTACCAATTAACTCCATCCTAACAAACGCCATTTTAATCACTACAAATTAATACCAACTCGCGTGCAAACTCGCCTGTCTCCATTTTTTTATAAGGTATTTTCTCCATTCCTTATTCAGTGATTTGTAGTTTGTTTTTTTGTTAATTATTGCCTTTGTTAAACTATCATAAAAAGAGTTCATTTGATTTTTCAATTTTCAATTATGGGTTTGTTGATGTTTATTTGTTCAATTGTTAATTATGGTTGTGCAGATCAAATTCGAGGTCATTTGATAATTAACAATGGTTTTTGCCAAGAAAAATGCCAAGAAATCTTCCAAGAAATCTGAATCGAAGGTAAAAAATCTCGTGTTGTTGGTATAACTCTTATAGAATGATTTGTAACTTCAATTAAATATCTGTATAACTCTAATCCCAATTGTTTGTCATCTACAGATGGATGTTGTAGAAAGTATTGACACGGGAGTTGATATCCAGGTTAAAAGTTTCGATTTTGATTTATACGTTACTAGATGTCTAACTCTGCTTACTAGATGTATAACTATAGTACTCAATATGTATAACTCTCGGGTAATTAATGTAAAACTCGGTTAATAGATGTATAACTCGGGTAATTAATGTAAAAAATCGGTTAATAGATGTACTCAATATGTATAACACTGGGTAATTAATGTAAAACTCTGGTTAATAGATGTATAACTTTAGTACGCAATATGTATAACTCTGGTTGCTAGATGTATAACTCGGGTTCTAGATGTATAGCTCTTCGATTACTGTGACCAACTCCTTCTTTATAATGTCAAACTCTAATTGTTATATGTATGACTATACTTTTAATTAGTTTCCATTCATAGAGTTATACAATATATGCCTACAATTATACAATTTATACCTGGATATATACAATATATAGCTAGAGTTATACAATTTATACTTTGGAGTTATACATTAGATGCCTGGACTTATACCGGAGTTATTCCCGAGTTATTCATTATACGTATATGCTTACGCTTATACATTGTAACTCTGGGTAATTAATGTAAAAAACTGGTTAATAGATGTATAACTTTAGTACGCAATATGTATAACTCTGGTTCATAGATGTATAACTCTGAGTTCTAGATGTATAGCTCTTCTGATTCTGTGACCAACTCCTTCTTCATAATGTCAAACTCTAATTGTTATATGTATGACTATACTTTTAATTAGTTTCCATTCATAGAGTTATACAATATATGCCTACAGTTATACAATTTATACCTGGATATATACAATATAAAGCTAGAGTTATACAATTTATACTTTGGAGTTATACATTAGATGCCTGGACTTATACCGGTTATTCCTGGAGTTATTCATTATACTTTGTATATGCTTACGGTTATACATCTAGGACTAGAGTTATACATTACATGACCAGAGTTATACTTTCTATTGCTAGAGTTATACATCTAGGACTAGAGTTATACATTACATGACCAGAGTTATACTTTCTATTGCTAGAGTTATACATTTTATCGCAGTCATTTGTTGTATAACTCGATTACATGTTGAATAACCTGTTTGTCATAATGTATAACTGGAGTTATACAATATTTGGTTAGAGTTGTACATTTTATTCCCGGAGTTATACAAGATATGCCTAGAGTTACACATTAGATAACTTGTTATTATATGTATAACCATCTCGTTAATCTGAATCCCTTTTTTGTTTGTCGCTCTGGATGGATGTTGTACCAAGTACCGAGAAGGAGTGATTCTCGGGTTCAAAGTTTGACCCTTTTATAAATCGTTGTCATTTGTTGTATAACTCGATTACATTTTGAATAACTTTTGTTAGAATGTATAACTCTTGATATTTCCGATTAACTCTATTATCAGAATGTATAACTTTTCTTATATTTTGTATAACTCTGACTATCTATTGTATTACTTTAATTCACAGTATGTCTATTTCTTTGTTCCAAATATCTCTAATTGCAACTACAGTATGTCTAATTTTGTGTGTTGTCCTTGCTTTTCCCAAGATGGTTGAGGCCAAGCCAAGGGTAAAGAGGGTGCATGAAGTAACGGTTTCGTGTCGACCTCAAAGACTTGTCTCTCTCATTGAAAAGCTTAATGAGGATCAAGTGTCCGCTGTTAAGAAAATTGGGTTTGGTGGCCTTTTGGAACTCAAGATTAGCAGACTTCCCACTTGCACACGTTCGCTCTTCTTGAGTCCTTCTTCTCGACGGGTCATATGTGTTCGGGCTTCGCGGAAGAAGGAGTTTATGATCGAGTAAGCATGACGTGCATGATCAAGTTTCTTGTTACCTTTCGGACCCGCCCTCTCCCTTTGGTGCCTGTGAGCTCGCGAAAGGGTCCACCGATCCCGAGAATAAGGAGTCAAGGATAAATGGCAAGCAAGCGTCGGGGTGGCCAAAGGGAATAGTTCAATACCCTTAGGGAAAGTTTTCAAGCAACTTATGGAGTACGAGGAGGCGGACGATCAATTTTGCCGCCTATTTGTTTTGTTACGTATGTCTTCATTCCTCGCACCCACCCCAAACAACGGGATAGATTGGAAGCTGTTAAGGGCTGTAGAAGATCCTAAAGCCATCCCGCATTTTGACTGGTGCTCTTATATTTTGGACATGACGGTGAAAGCGGGGTAGATCGTAAAAACGGGGTAACAATGTTGAACAGGTGTATCCCGTTCCTCATGATAAGCTACTTTCAGCGATATGATTACAAGGGTAAGCCTTGTGAACATGATCTACCTTTGATTAAACATTGGGATGAAACTGCGCTTGTAGAGAGGGTAAAATTTGAGGTGGGTCAAGGGGGATTGGGTACTTTAACCTTGTCTAAGACCAGGTATCCAAGGTGCCTTCAAGACCCCTCTTATGGAAGGAGTGTGGACGAGTGTGACCTCGGCGGCCCGCATGAACCCAAACAATCAAGTTGCTAATAGCCCCCCCCCCTCTCTCTCCCCGCCCAAGTTACGAGAAGAAGTTCCTTCAGATAGAACTACCATCAGGCGTCGAGGATGACCAGGAATTGAAAGCTAGGGTTGTCGATGTAAGTGCAAACTATTATATATTTCTGCAGATGGATTCTGTTTCAGCTTAACGTACCCATATATTATAATATAACTAACTTAGTGTACTTCTTGGATTCAGGGTACCCACGAGCTTTATCTACAAATGCAAAGGAACGCTATTGTGTTCTATTCATGGTACGCACATGCAACCGCACGGATCAAAGTCAGTAACTAGTGATCCGACGGGCCTAAATCCTAGTCAGGCCTCTCAAGAATTCTTTGAGGGTGAAAAGATTCAAAAGTACGTCGTTGAAGGAATGTAGTTGCGAAAGGTGAAGGTTTACGTGGGTAACGCTCCTGCATTTGGAGAGGTAGTTACCGAGCCTCCCAAAAATCGACGGAATCGATGCATCTACGCGTCAAATAAGTGAAGTTCTGTCTAGTCTCGCCAATGATGCGGGTGGCGGGGTGGTAACCCCGTGTTGAGCCGCGTCTGAGTCCGTCAAAGCCGAGACACCAACGAAATCGATTGCAGTTTCATGGTCAAAGATTATGGAGGAAGTGGGAGGTGATACGATCGTTTCTAAGCCGTTGTCACCGATAGCCCGGGTTAGAGGATCAAGTTGTGTGCACCCCCGCCCCAACTGTCAGAGAACTGTTGTTGGAGGCGCGTTACACCGAGGAGGAAATTGACGAAACTCTTGGACCGTCAAAGGACGATGAGGCTTGTCTCTGGACAGGTGATGAGGGGCATGAGCACGTTCATGGGGACGGATTGAATGAAAATGCTGAAAATGGTGGAAGATTGTCAGACACTGACCATGAAGGAGCAGCAGACATTGTAGGCCAAGCTGACGGACGGTCAGAGAATGCTGAATCTCGCCCCGTGGTAGGTGATGAGGTGCATGAGCAAGTTCATGGGGAGGGATTGCAAGAAAATGTTGAAAGATTGTCAGACAATCAACCGTCAGAAAAGGCGATGGAAAAATCTACGGTCCCAGAATTGGGTTTGGACACACAAGAATTGATGGAGTGTCTGTTTTCTACTGCTGAAATGAAGGAAGCTGCATGTGGACTTCCAGCGTACGGGAGTGGTCCTGGTGGCGAGGTAATTTTTTTAATTTGCGATAAATACTTTTTATACAATGTTTTTTTTTTTTGTTTATTGGTAGTGTATAACTCTATGTTGATATAGTATAACCTTGTTGAAACTTATGTTGAGGCCTTGTAGAATCGTAGTATAAAGCGTAACGGCCGGTTGGTACAACTCTTAACCAAAAGATACGACCACGATTATACAAAGATATGACTAGAGTTATACAATAGATGCTTTAGAGTTATACATTAGATAGGCGGAGGTATATCTAGAGTTATACAAAGAGAGTTATACATTATAGTGTATATGCTTACGCTATACATTATATGGCCGTAGTTATACATTTTATGCTTACGATTATACATTTTATGGCCAGAGTTATACGTTTGGCGTTTAATTTTGTTATTTTTCATTCAGGCCACTTTGAAAAAGGATGTAATTGAGAATGTTGAACAACATTCTAACAATGGGGGAGTAAACGTAGATGTTGTCGAGGGTGCGGAGATCACCCGGGAATCCTTCAACCGAATGTCTTGGAAATGAAATCCCCCTGACTTTCATGAGCACGGCAGAGGTGAATGAGGCATTTGCTTAGGGGTTGAGGAGCGAATGATCGGTCTTTGCCAAAGAAGGTTTGGTAGTTGAAATCGCTGGTGCTAGGGTTGAGCCGGTTGCACCACATCCACCCCCTATTTATGTGCCGCGATGTGACATGATCCACCATCCCTTCTTGCTGCATTCAAACCGACCCCCTTCCGTGTATGGACATTGTACCGAGAACCTAGGTTGTTCTCGGGATTGCGGGGCACCAACCGACCAAAGACGTATGCTCACGGTGGTTGCGTTTTAACAAGGAACGTTTCAGGACGGTGTTCAGGGTGAGGAAGGATGTAATGGATTATGTATTTGATGAATTCCACGACCATAATATATCGTAAGTAAAAGATAAGTTTTACCTATATTTCAATCTACGAGACAAACAAGCCATGAATGCATTCCCTTGCTGCGTGTCTCAATTTTGCTAATCCTTTGTAGGGGAACAATTGGTCACATATCCCACACCAAACCGCATAACGCGTATTGATCTCCGGTCGTTGATGCCCGGAAACAGTTAAGGGAAATGTCATCGATCGCCGTCCGTGCTACTCAATCGGCTTTACGCACGCGAACACCGCAGCTGTTTCAAGTTCGCGCTGTTTCTTTGGCCTAAGTCACTCTGTAAGTGTGCTCGAACTCCGCAAGTTATTTTGTGACAACTTGTACGTACCTTGTGATATAAGCTGCCAACCCCCGTCTATCATTTTTATAGGCCCTAGCAATTGAAATTTGGCAAGGCAGGAAGAAAAACTTGGTTGTTGATCATTCTGAAGGCTTTTGTTACGCGTGGGACATGTGGCAAGAGTCGTGTCCTAGTCCATTCCAACTGGACTCTGATATGGTGAGCTCAGATATCAATATAGAGACATTTACATACGGAATGATACATTATTTTCGTAGAGTTTAACAAAGATATGCTTAGAGTTGTACAATATATGCTTTGGAGTTAGGCCTAGAGTTATACCTAGAGTAATACCGGAATTATACACTACACCGTATATGCTTACGCTTATATATTTTATGGCTAGAGTTATACATTCTATTGCAAGAGTTATACATTATATAACTCTAGCTTTGGAAATGACTAGAGTTATTCGTTGCGGGGACTGAAGTTATACATTATTTTGTGTAGAGCTATACAAGATACGCTTAGAGTTTCGATGAGTGGCTAACCTCACTCCATAACTCTGGACATATAATGTATAACTCTTGCCATAGAATGTATAACTCTATGCACATAAAGTACAACTGTAAGCATATACGATAATGTATAACTCCAGGCAAATGCTTACTTGCACATAATGTACAATCGCAACAATATACTTTGTGTAACTCTAGAAATTGATTGTACAACTCTACTCATATAATGTATAACTCTAGCAATAGAAAGTATAATTCCAACTACGCACAATATGTATGCCTCTAATCTGCTTATTATGTTTTATAACTCTTAGATTTTTGGTGCATGTGTGTAGGTTTTCGTCCCCTAGCACCTCGCGTGATGAAGATCATTACTCTTGCATTTGTATAAATTTCTGTCGGAGCGGATCGAGTATCTTGATAATCGTTCTTACGAGGACGATCTTCAAATTACCGTACGGAGGGATTGCGCGAGATTCATCGTAAGTCCTATCAAACTGGTGACTAGATTAATTATTATCTCCATTTGTTTTCTTAATTGGTATTCCGCTTTTAAACGCCTTGCCTAACTTCCGCCAGGCTGATGCAATGGGAAAGTATATGGCCTACAAAGGGCTCGACAAAGGCAAGAGAGTTGAAGGGTTCCCTTTTGTCAACATTAAATTCAATCGGCGGGGAGCGGGACATACGCCAATGACTGTGGTCTCATGCGTCATGGTTCATATGTTGCTGTACCGTGGAGAGCCATTCGACTGTACCCTAGGGACTGAGGAAAGCAATGACCTCATGCGAGCGGAAATTGCTGCAACCCTTGTCCTCAGTGACATTAACGTGGACAGGGAAGATGTGTTATCCAGGGTATCAGCTTTTAAGGAGCTTAAAGACCGTGAATTGGAGGAGGTGCGTGATAAACGAGAGGTCGGTACACAAGTGGAAGGAAGAGAGGTGTTGGAAACGCCGGAGAGAACGATTCGCTAAACGACCTTGCTCTAAGGTCGGTTCAACCTTCCGACTCCACCTTCCAAAGTAGCCTGGGCGGACGCCGTCCAGTCGGGCCCTCTCAGCTGTTAATAGCCGCTCCCGGGGTAAGGGCGACGGCCTTGGTTGCACCAAATATGTCGGCGAACTAGACGCCGACCTTACCGTGGTCGCCAAGATGATGAAGATGAACAAGGCATTAACTAGGGACATCCGGTGTATCGCAAACAAGTGGTGACTACGTTTTCTTGATGACTACAAATTTCCAAATGAGTAAGCTGTCTAAAATCCTATTTTTTTATCATATTAAGTTTTATTAATATAGACACATTTCCATACTGGGAATTCTACCGTATTTTGAGTAGAGTTTTACAGTATATGGTCAGAGTTGTACAATATATACTTTGGAGTTATACATTAGAGGCCTGGAGTTATACCTAGAGTGATACATGGAGTTATATGTTTCATCACCAAGTTATAAATATCGTTAATGGGGTTACACATTCCTAAATCTAGCTTATACGTTTCACCGGTGAAGTTATGCGATCATTTTAATAGCGATTACCTTCCCATTTAGTATACGTTATAGCCTCGATTAACTCCTGCTTGTTCGAACTACAGTGAACCACTTGTGAGTTATGGCCGGCACGGAACAATTAATAGGTTGAAAATGTTGTCTATGCTCCCCGAGACGCCAATGGATGAAAAAGTGATTGAGTGTTGGTCCTTGTTGCTTAATCGATTGGAGGCAGAGGATTGCGGGCTTTTTCGTTCGTCTTTCTTCGGTATCCGTCATATGGTATGGTCCTAATCAATCCCTTTAATATGTTATAAGAGTTGCACATACCCTCTTTAAAACTTTCATGGAAATTAAGTCTAAAGTTATACATTCCCGCCCGAGTTAAACATTTTGTTTTGAGGAGTTATTAACAACCGGTATGAACTCGGGCATTCTTCATTATGCTATAAGAGTTCTTTGTGCAACTCCAATGCACAACCCCTATAACTCCACTGGTATCCTCACACATATACTGCTACTTGAACAGGAAATAATCTTGAACCTTGTGCGAGACCCTGTCCAACAAACACCGGACACCGACAGGTTGTACAATACGTGGGACGTATTCCGAACCGACTGTGGGACAGATTTCAGCTTCAAGGCTGATTTAATCTTCGTACCCATTAAGATTGAAGCCCATTATGCATGTGTGTGTATCAACTTTAATTCTAGGACGATTGATCTTCTGGACTGTAAGTACTATTCAAGTCCGCGGCAATCGGAGATATGCAAAGCTGGTCACATTGTTGTAAGTGGAATTAAATTGTAATTATGTTCAACAACTAAAAAGTGGGGTCACCGCTTTTACAATCTCACTTTTTGACGTTCTTGCCTCTGCCAGGCGAGCCTCATGAGCGACTACGTGGAGTCGAGGGTCAAAGAGAAGAACGGAGGGAAAGACATACCGGCGTTCCAGTTCCGTCAGATCCCGTTTGCCTGGCATCATCAAACTATAAATGACACCGAGTCTGGCTTGTTCGCCATGATGCACATGTTAATGTACGAGGGGGAAAGGTTTGATCACGTTGATCTCGATAGGAAGGTGAACCGTCGCTATTTGGTGATCCAGTTGGCAGCGACGCTTCTCCTAGCTGACATGAACATCATCAGGGAAGGAGTTCTGGACAAGGTCAATGGTTTCATCGGCGATAAATTACAGATCGCCAAGCAATTAGAAGCCAGACGGAAAGCAGCGCGGAGAGGAGAAAAAAAACCTGCTAAAAGATAGAATTTATTTCCTTTTGATTATGTATCCTCTTTTTTTGCAACTCTAGTATGTTGTCATGAAACTCCTTGACAACTTAGACAACTTTTTGTCATAGATTGTTACTATATCATCTTGGTCAGTGATAATTAAAATCCAAGTTTCGCAAATAAGTATTAGAGTTATACACTCTGTGAAGTAAAGTTATATAAATTATGTACAGGACTTATACATCACATGACTGCAGTTGTGAAAAAAAGGCAAAATTTATCAGACAGCTAAGAGTTATAGAAAAAACATCAACAGTTATACAAACGTGTACCGTAGTTATACAACATATGACTCCGATTATGTAAAAGGCAATTGTTATTAGACAGTTATGAGTTTTACAAAAATAACAACATTATACAAAATGTGAACAAGAGTTATACACTCCGTGAAGTACATTTATCCATATATGGGTAAGAGTTGTACTTAAAGCCACTGAAATTATAATTCATTCTTAAAGCCACTTTTCAATATCGGATATGTTGCCATGAACATGTAAGTCGTCAAAATAATGTAAAAGAGTTATACAACATTAGCTTGAAACTTCACAGACCATATTATCGAAGTTATACAAACCGGAAGGTGCAACCCCCTTCAAAATAGACAAAAGCTAGCTATTAACAACCCCTTCCGTCTCACCAGATTTTTTACCTTTTAAAGAAAAAAAGATTGTAAATAATTTGTTGAGACAGGGGTATTTTTCTACCGCCTACTACTACAAAGATGTTAAGTTTCTCTATTCTTCTTCTTCGTCGTCTTCGTCTTCTTCTTCTTCTTCTTCTTTTTCTTCTTCTTCTTCCTCTTCTTCTTCTTCTTCTTCTACCGCTTCGATCTTTGGTGAAGACGGTGGATGCTCGAGAGAATGGGTTAGGCGATTCCGTTTATCGTGGTGTGCCATTTGTTTATAGTTATTACACATGCGCTTTGGCTTAGAAGCCAAGGCAATGGCTTTAGCCTTAGTGACACCATTCTTTTACCACGCCTTTGTTTTTCGATTGTTTTGGTGGAAGTATTGTTACCTCGTCATCAAGGGGCAACCAAGGATTCGCTCAAATTCCTGCTGCTTTGTTAAATCCTTCTTGTACGGTAAAAGTTTCTCCTTGAACTCTCTAATTAACGAGCTTAAGTTCACAACTTCAGTCTCACTCGTGCCACGAAGTAAACCAATGGTTGCATGAACTTCTGACCACAACTTCACCATCGCAACTTCTTTTGCATCCGCGCTACTATTTGTTTCCATTTGTTCACCATCACATTCTCGATAATCAATTGCAATGCATCCTTTCTCCATCTTGTAGAAACGTAATCAACTGGAATTGTCTTCATGCCGTTAGCCGACAAAATCCATACTATATGTCGGCACAGAAATCCCATTCTTTCAAACATCATACAGCTGCACTGTGTAGTCTGTGTCCCTGTAATCCAATTAAATCATGCCGTCAGTAGTCTTATACATATAATAACAGTTAAACATTATCACGTAGAGTTATACATATGGCAACAAGAGTTATACAGTCTGAAAGCTACAGTTATTCAAACCCTAATCAGAGTTATACTACAAATAGTCATAGTTCGATTAAAAATTGAATTTCTAATGTTATTCGAAAGTAGAGTTATACATTCTCAAAGCTAAAGTTATTCAATATATAACCGAGTCATACCGCAAATGACAACAGTTCAGTGAAAAATTGAATAACTCCTAATGGCAACAACAGTTAAACATATGGCAACAAGAGTTATACATTCTGGAAGTAGAGTTATGCATATTATCAGAAAAATTATACATTCAGAAAACTTTAGTTCACTGAACAATTGTATAACTTCTATCTTCAGATAATGTAACTTTGGCGCAATATCTACCAACTTTAGTCAACTACCACATAAAGTTGATGCCAAAATGTTGTTACCTGGGTTGTACTCTACGTTGAAACTTTTACATGATTGAATCCTTTACGCGATCACTTCAACCCCATCTACTTGGCAAAGATAGCCCCGGTCTTACATGTATCGATTGAGCAAATGACCTCTAGTTGGAATTCCTTGAAAACCTCACGGGTATAAACATTTGCCGCATATTCCTCCATGGGTAAATGCGTGCCCGGTGCCGGTGTTGAGTGTCGGTTTTCATGGTCAAGTCTCTTCTGCGTATGCCGCTGATGGTCCATAGCGCTTTCAAAACGCATCCAAAACTCCACTAACGTACCTGACTTCTGCTCGAACTTCTTAAAAAAACTATTATTTGCTCTCGATCTCTCGGGTTGTTCTCATTACACCACCCATGTTCAAGTCCCTGCAATGTGCCATCACCCATTGTCTCCTTTTATCGAACGCCTCTGTAAACCACTCATTGTTCACAAGACCATGCGCGTCCATTATTTCTGCCCACCTAGCGTCAAAGTCGTCTGCTTCTATGTTGTCGTCCCATATAATGTTGTTCAATTTCTGAACGAACTCCTTATAATCCTCCCTTGTCACCCCGACCTTTGATGGCACCTTGTTCATTATATGCCACATGCAAAATCGGTGGCGTGCGATCTTGAAGGCAAGGGGTACGGCTTTAATAATGCCCGATCCCGATCTGTGATAATGTACTTGGGTTCCTTTCCTCCCATAGCATTCAAAAACCTGTTGAAAACCCACTGGAAGTATTCATGGTCTTCATGGGCAATCAACGCCCCACGTAATGTTATTGATCGCTTATGGTGATCTATGCCGTTGAATGGCGTGAAAATCATATCGTATTTGTTTGTTGAGTATGTTGGGTCGTACGACACTGCATCTCCAAATACGGAGTAGTTCCTCCTAGCGGTTTTGTCGGCCCATATTGCGCATCGAAGGTCATTATCCTTGTCAACTTCATAATCAAAATAAAACCCCCGCCTATTCTCGTGCCATATTCTTGAACCGGTCAATGAACAATTGACCGTCCCGTTATGGATGAAGCACTTCACATCTCTCGTGGAAGTTCTTAAAATCGATTAAGGATGCAACAATGTTCTCGAACCCGTTTACGAACTCCTTACACATGTTGTACGTCCTAGTTGCTCCTATCCTCAACTGCAGGGGACAACAAATCCTTATCAGTGCTTATTAATAACCAAGATTTCCTCAACTATAACCCTTTCAGCTATTCTTATAACTCCGTCAAACATATGCATAACTCCGTTGATTTATTGTGCACCTACTTATTATTTTTAACTCTTAGGTTACATAACTCTATCATCTCGGTGAATAACTTTAGAAGTTTGCCATTCAATTAGTGGATGTTTGTTTAATAGTAAACTAACCCTTGAGTTGTACATTATCAAGTACTTGTGAAAATCTTCTATGTTCCGCGACATCTTTTGAAACTGACGATCCTCACTCGATACAAGCTCGTGATTATGCCCCATGTGGAATCGGTCAATTACTAGTACTCCATTCTTCATAAATAGCCTGACATGTGCTTTACACCCTACCCTCTTGACTGTATATTTCTTCTGGTTTGCAGTTCTTTTTCCCCATTGCATTTCTTCTTCCCTAACCCCGGTCTCTTTTTTTTTAATTACTGCCTCTCCTTTTGGGACATATGTGAATCCCTCTCTGTTGCAAACCAGCAACTTTGTCTTTACTTCACCGTCGCGCCATTTTTTCGTCGAGTACTTCCGAACATCAAACCCGGACGCCAATGCATAAACTTTATAGAATGTCACTGCCTCGTCGATTTCAAAAATTGTTGCCCTACACAAGGTGTAAACTCCGCGCCAAATGCTTACAATACTCGGCTTCCGCGCCTTACGACCACCTGAGCAGAATCAAACATCCATGAAATGATTAAGAAATACATAACTCTACGCATATACTGTATAACTCTATGCACAGACTGTATAACTCTGGGCACATAGTGTATAACTTTGGGTATATAATGTATAACTCTTACCATTCAATGTATAACTCTAGACAAACTCTGTATAACCCTAGTCATTCAATGTAAAACTCTAGTCATACAATGTACAACTCTAGTCAAACTCTGTATAACCCTAGTCATTCAATGTATAACTCTAGTCATTTAATGTATAACTCTAGTCACAGTATTTATAATTCTAGTCAAAAGATGTAAAACTCTAGTCACAATTTGTATAACTCTAGACATACAATGTATAACTCGGCATCGATGTATAACTCTAGTCACACTTTGTAGAACTATTGGCATTTGATGTATAACTCTAGTCACGGTATTTATAATTCTAGTCACACTTTGTAGAACTCGGGGCACGAGAATGTAAAACTTTAGGCGAGATAATGTATAACTCTAGTCACCAATGTATAACTCTAGTCACAATCAGTATAACTCTAGACATACAATGTATAACTCTTGGCATCGATGTATAACTCTAGTCACGTATTTATAATTCTAGTCACACTTTGTAGAACTCTCGGGCACGAGAATGTAAAACTTTAGGCAGATAACGTATAACCCTAGTCAGTCAATGTATAACTCTAGTCATTTAATGTATAACTCTAGTCACAGTATTTATAATTGTAGTCAAAAGATGTAAAACTCTAGTCACAATCTGTATAACTCTAGACATACAATGTATAACCCTTGGCATCTGATGTATAACTCTAGTCACAGTATTTATAATTGTAGTCAAAAGATTCAAACTCTAGTCACAATCTGTATAACTCTAGACATACAATGTATAACTCTTGGCATCTGATGTATAACTCTAGTCCTTTTTATGTATAACTCATTCTACACAATGTATAACTCTGTCCATATAATGTATAACTCTAGGTATATAATGCATAACTCTATGCATACTTTACATTCTAAGAGTATACATTTAATTAAACGGCACAATATCTGGAATGCGAAGGGTTATAAGATTTGAAGCAGGGATATGGCACAACTTCCTAAACAAAATTCGTATTAATTTAAGCATCAACCACCAAACATATTAATTAAAAAACCACTCAAAGGACACATTACTAATTATAAATTCATTCCACTGCCTCAATAACCAGTCCATTATATCCCTATCTCCACCCTAAACTCAAAAACCTAAATTCTTAAAACCTAATAAACTCCAATCTTCCTTCAAGAATGAATGATACCATTCGTTTAACATGCATTATGACCGAGTACAACAAAAGTTTCATAAGCCGCTTGAGGGAAATCGAGAGGAAGTACAGGGAATTCCTTAAGGATGCTCGGATCGCACTCAAGGACGCCAAAGAAAATGGCTTGTCGGAGCAAAGAGATCTGCACTGTTAGAAGATATTGCATCTCATGAACGAAACCTCCAAATAGCAAAGGAGGAGAGGATGAATATCATAGAAGAGACTGCATCCCTATATGAACATCTAAGAACTGTTTTTTTAGCAATGCATTAGGTTTATGTATCTATATATCTATTAATTAAGTTCATCTATGTTAAATGTTTTGGTAATTTGTTTTATTTTATTTGTTTTATTTTATTTAATTTGTTTTGGTAATAAACTCAGAAAAACTAAGCGACTATTAATTACAGAAAAAACCATGACGGCATGTATAACTCTAATCATACAATGTACAACTCTAGAGACAGCATGTATAACTCTAATCATACAATGTACAACTCTAGAGACAGCATGTATAACTCTGTGCATTTAATGTATAATCTAGGCACATCATATAACTCTACGTACACAACATATAACTCTAGTCATACAATGTATAACTCTAGTCATACAATGTATAACTCTAGCTATACAATGTATAACTCTTATCATACAATGTATAACTCTAGTCATACAATGTATAACTCTAGCTATACAATGTATAACTCTTATCATACAATGTATAACTCTAGTCATACAATGTATAACTCTAGCTATACAATGTATAACTCTTATCATACAATGTATCTCTTATCATACAATGTACAACTCCATACACAACTGAATAACTCTAATAATACAATGTACAACTCTAGAGACAAAGATGTATAACTCATGCATTTGATGTATAATCTAGGCACATCAGTATAATCGTAGTCATATACGATGTATAACTCTAGGTACAAAACGTATAACTCTAGTCATACGATGTATAACTCTAGCTATACAATGTAAAACTCTTAGCATATAATGTAAAACTCTATAAACAAATGATAACTCTAGTCACACGATGTATAACTCTAGCTACATCATGTATAACTCCAGGCATATCATGTACACCCATCTTCACTTAATGAATGTATAACTTCAACTATAACATGAATAACTATATCAAAATTGGTTCTTTAGTAAGATTTTTACGCACAATTTAGGTTTTCAATTACCCTGTTACACGAAGTTGCAGGAAATATTCAAAGAGTTTTACTACAAACGTGCTGGAGTTATAATCTTTGTATTATTGAAGTTATACATATTTGGGCCGAGTTTTTCAAAAACGCACTGGAGTTATAATTCCTACTTGATCAAGCTTTTCAATTTCGATCATTTTTTGCCATCAACAACAAGCTACCAAAATGAAAGAACAATCTTGATGAACACCATGAAAGTACAACAAGATTAACAATAATAACCTAGACACAAATAAGAAAGTAAACAACTCACCTTCGACGCAACTTCAATCTGCATATGATCCACTTCAAACACCGAATGTCATTTCCCTTGTTTCTCCGATGAAGAATGACAATTTTTTTAACGGATGAACAATAACGTACTTTATCTTATAACAATTTTTTTATCGACGATCAACGACATAGTTTTCCATTAGCGCTGATATTTCTCTTATTTTTTTGATGATTTATATTGTATTTTACGATTTAGGATCGTTTTTAAGGGATTTTTATGGGTTTTTGCTTGTTGAGAGGTTTTGAATGGTGAAAAGAGGAGGGAAGCATGCAAAATGATATAGGAGGCTTTGTTTATTCATAATGTCCGCGGGATTTGATATGGTGGCGATCATAAACGATTGGAAGTGGTCCTCTCTCACACAATCAGCATTTTCTTTTTTTTTTTTTGCTCTAAAAAACACGCCCTCTCTCCTCATCTCATCCCTTCAATCCCTTCATCCAAGGGCTCTTATAAAGACTTAGGGCCTTATAAGGTATGAAGACCTTATAAGAACCCTTCTCTATATATATATATATATATATATATATATATATATATATATATATAGAGGTGGGATCCGGTGAGAACGATCACTCGGTGAGAACGGTGAGAACAAACTAATTATCCCATTCTACAAAATTCACGGCAACCCTTTATCTTATAAATCCAATTTCCAGAAAACTCTTTTCCATCCCATCCCATCACCACCCATCACATGTCGTCGCCGCCGACAACAAACAACACCGGCGAACCATTGACCAACATCCATGACGCCGGCGTAACTCCGGCGATACCACGAAGCCCCGTTCTCGAATCTCAGATCCCGATTCTCCTTGACCACCCTATCTCCATTCTCCACCATCCTCCTCGCGAATCAACTCTAACTGACGCTTAACTCCTTATCACCGCCGCTTCCCGCAGATATTACTCGCCGGAAAATGTCGAAAAAAAGAGGCGTATATGGCAGCCAAATCGCCAACAATGGCGATTTGGGATAGGAGAGTTTGTTGGTCGTCCTAATCTACTTGTCGACGGCAGAATTAGCTGTATGTCGTCGTCGATCACCTCATTGGCAACACAACTCAACGCCGGTGAAGAGGAATGTCATATAGAACGACATCAGTCACCATCAATTGGTCCCTTTTGAATCAGAGTACGGAGTATATATTTTGTTAATTTATTAATGAGAAACTTGCACATTGACTTCTCGATTGACGAGTGCAAAAGTACAAGAAATTTTGTACACTATTCTCTAGCTCAACGAAATGAATTTTACAAAGTAGTTTGCTATCTTTAATTTACTTGCTGCAGTCTAACTTTTTGACTTTTTTTCATCATTAATATAATTTAATTATAATTGTTGTAGCTATGACCTGGTATTGAGTTTAATGTGATAATGTGATGGGCAAAATGGGGCAATCGATGCGTTAATTATAATATCAGATTTACATTCTTATCAAGCGTATTTAGAATTTAGGTAAAAAGTGTATCTACGTTAGAAAAAAATGCATCTACACCCTAAAAAAGTGTATATAGAATTCCGGTAAAAAGTATCCCTAGGATAAAAAAAAAAGTGTATCTACGTTCTTAAAAAGTGTATATAGAATTTCGGTAAAAAGTGTATCTAAGATAATTAGGTTTTAGAATTGGGGAAAGTGTATCTAGAATGGAAAAAAGTGTGTATACATTGTTATAAAGTGTATCTACATTATTAAATAAAAAGTGTACCTACGATAGTCAAAAGAGTATCTAAGATTTGTTAAAAAAAAAAAAAAAAAAAAAAAAAAAAAAAAAAAATTGTATCTACATTATTAAAAAGTGTATATATAATTCTGGTAAAAAAGTGTACCCACAATAGACAAAAGTGTATCTGAGATTTGGTAAAAAATAAAAAATAAATAAGGTGTATCTACATCATTAAAAAGTGTATATAGAATTCTGGTAAAAAAAGTGTATCTACGATAGAAAAAAGCGTATCTGAGATTTGTTAAAAAAAAAAAAAAAAAAAAAAAAGTATACCTTGTATTCTAATGTATATAGTGCGTTCTCACCGTTCTCACCGAGTGATCGTTCTCACCGGATCCTAAATCTATCTATCTATATATATATATATATATATATATATATATATATATATATATATATATATATATATATATATATATATATAGAGATTGAATCATGTGAGGCACCCTTCTTAGGGTGAGGCTACTGGACTCATCTCATCTATTCAAATTATTAACATCTGATTAGATCAAACCACGTCATCTATTATTAATTCCTACTCATCCGTGTACCACCTCCCCCCCGTTCTTTTATTCTAAATTTCCAAAGGACACGTAAAAAGTATCATTTATCTCTCATCTCTCTTCCATCTCGTCGTCTTCGTCCAATTCAAGCTACAATTTCTTCGATTCTCTTGAAATTTATGCATTTCGGATCTTATCTTTGTGTTCTTGTATCTCACTCAAGGTAATTAAGCGATCGTTTTTCCGAGTTAAGTTTTTATCATCATAATTGCATATTTGCAACTTGAAATATCGATTGTTTGTGGTTTCTACTCATAATTTTATGATGTACTTTTGTTATTGATACTAATTTACGTATTCTAGGTTTATTTATATAATTTGTGATTGTTGAATGAAGCGAAGAAAATTCCATGGAAGATCGATTATCTCTCTATCAATCGTCATTATAGCGCATTATTTTTCGATTTCTTGTTAATTTTCCATTGTTTTCGCTCGTTCGCAGTGATTCTCTTCTTCCTTCGCTTTAATTTCGCAAATCTCGTCATTTTTACTGATTTTGATTTGATTTTCTGTGTCAATTTATTTTAACTTCGCATGCCTTTGTTGCTTTTTTACGGATCGAACATTGTTTAGATTTGTTGCGTTTAAGTTGTTGATTGTATTTTTATGATTTTATTTCTATTTTGCTCACTGATTTACTTGATTTTGTGTGTTTTCGATTCGAGCTTGTTTTTCTAGTTCCTCGTAATATATGGAGTATACTGTATATAAAGCAACTGTATACCGTCTTACAGGTTTTCATTCTATATACCCTCGTAATATATGGAGTATACTGTATATATGTCATTCTCATTAATGCAACAGTGCTTGATTTGGTTAACAGAAATTTATAGATATGATAGATTATGATGTGGTCATCGATGTTGACATGGACTTTTTTCCAATGTTTCCTACCTTTGTTGTCTTTTACTATGATGCTGCAAAATTTCGAGTTTTTGACCATCACAAAGTTAGAGAATGCTTCTTTAAGAGCTTCTATGTCAATTTGATACTTAAGGCCCATTGCGAGATTGATCACTTGCTCGACTAAATGGACATTTTGATTGTCATCAATCTTGTCATCGTAATCAAACTGTTCCTTGATAGTACTATCCATACTTAATTTTCACTTATGGAGCAATAATTGATTAAGAATAAAAAGATAGAAGAAGGTTCAATAACTTTGAGTAATATTATGGTTAAGAGCCAAGGAGCAGCATGCCAACATGAACATTATATGTTTAACAGGGAATGCAAGATCTCGGCTAAAAACCTGGAAAATGCATTATTGATGAGGGCTAAATTTCTCAACTAATCAAGTTCCTCATCAAGAAAATGTGGAGATAGTTCACCAAAGAAATTGTCTTTGATGAATAATGAGATGATGATACTTTTTTTTTATCCCGCGTTATTATAGCTTTTGCTTGGGGGTGCAATGACCCATGGACCCTATATAGGCTGATATGTGATATTTGGCTATTACGCAAATCCTAATAGATGCGGGAAGAAATATTATGTGTAGCAAATAAACATATTATAGCGAAAGGTAAATGGACATATTTCACTATCTTAGAATTGTTTGTTCCACTACAATGGCATCTAACAATTTTTATAACTGGTGGTGTTTCTGCAGACATGAAATATATGTGACACAATACAGGGCGATGTTTGTAGTGAACTGTGAAGTAAAGGAGAAAACGATGAGGCTGCACAAGGCGGCCAGAAACGAAGAAAGAAGAGGAAAGGGAGAGAGAGAGTGTTGGAGCAATTGGTATATTCGGTAGCAATTGGTTATTAGTGATGTTGTCTACCACACGATTGCATAAATTTGTACTTTGTGTATGTTGTGACGCCGACTTACATTGCAACATCGATTCACGGTGATCATTAGACTTTGTCCTCTAAACACTACGAGATATCACTACAAGGCTATAGTAGATGTGTTGAGCAAGAAAGTTCCCAAACAATTACTTGGACCGGACACCCTGAATCACGCTTCACCTTCGATGTTGTTGCTGATGAAACAGTTTCACAGGTTTGGTAACTTCTTTTTCGTGCAATGTTAATATTGATTGTAGACTCTCGCTATTAATTGAAGAATTATTTTCCTAAAATAACACACCATGTTGGTACTTTTCGCAGGAAATGAAGATCAGTATTCTGCCGCTGTCACGTTCAATGTCACTGGAAATCTCAAGGTATACATTTACAGTTTATGGCTCTTGGAACTCTTGTTATCTTCCACTCGAATACACTTGCTTTTTTGGTAGAAATATTTGTTTTTTTTCTGTCCCGTAATTGGGACCCATAATTTCAAACCTTTACGCCTTCTTTTGCCTTATACTAGTAATGGTTCGTGTTTCTGTTATTTTGGCAAGGTGATTCAGTTTGTTACAGGTTAGTTAAATACTCCATATCTAAAGGCTATTAGCTTAAGGTTCCCCTTATTTAATCTTTGTTATGTACTCGTATATCTTAAAGGCTATTAGCTCAAATGGGAGAGCAATGTGCAAATCTTGCACAAAGGTATGAGTTCGAATCTCATATAGCCTAGTTAATTTAAGAATCTAGTGTATTAAACTTAAATACATTAACATTGAGGATGAGTTAGCGAAATCCGTACTCAGATGTGCAAAAAAACGTGATTTTAACCACTTATGATGACCAAGTTTCACAAAACAAGCTCTCCGATTCACTGAACAAGCTCTGAGATTCACAAAACAAAGTCTCAGATTCACCTAATAAAGAAAAGAGCAAAATAGATGATTTTAACCACTTATGATGATCAAGTTTCACAAAACAAGCCTTAAGATTCACTGAATAAGGTATGAGATTCACAAAATAAGGCTTGAGATTCACCAAATAAGGAAAAGAGCAAGAAACGTGATTTTAACCACTTATGATGACCAAGTTTCACAAAACAAGCTCTAAGATTCACTGAACAAGGTCTGAGATTCACAAAACAAAGTCTGAGATTCACCTAATAAAGAAAAGAGCAAAATATGATCAAGTTTCACAAAACAAACCTTAAGATTCACTGAATAAAGTATGAGATTCACAAAATAAGGTCTGAGATTCACCAAATAAGGAAAAAGAGCAAAAAACGTGATTTTAACCACTTATGATGACCATGTTTCACAAAATAAGCTCTAAGATTCACCGAACAAGGTCTGAGATTCTCAAAACAAAATCTGAGATTCACCTAATAAAGAAAAAGGCAAAATAGGTGATTTCTAACCACTTATGATGATCAAGTTTCACAAAACAAGTCTTGAGATTCACTGACTAAGGTATGAGATTCACAAAATAAGGAAAAGAGGAAAAAACGTGATTTTAACCACTTATGATGACCAAGTTTCACAAAACAAGTTCTAAGATTCATTTGAACAAGTGCCCGAGATTCACAAAACAAAGTCTGAGATTCACCTAATAAAGAAAAGAGCGAAATAGGTGATTTTAACCAATTATGATGATCAAGTTTCACAAAACAAGCCTTAAAGATTCACTGAATAAGGTATGAGATTCACAAAATAGGTATGAGATTAAAAAAAAAAAAAAAAAAAAAAAAAAAAAAAAAAAAAAACTTTTTCGGAAAAAAAAATTTCGAAAAAAAAAATTTGAAAAAAAAAAATTCGAAAAAAAAAATTGAAAAAAAAAATTCGAAAAAAAAAATTTGAAAAAAAAAATTTCGAAAAAAAATAATTCGTGATATTGTATTGTATAGTGCGTGATATTGTTTTATGGACTCATGGACTCAAATATATAGGTGGACTCACCGGATCTTGCCTCGCCATAATGAGGAATTTGGTGAGGCCGACGCCTCCGCCATAATGAGGTGCCTCACCGGATCCGGCCTCTATATATATATATATATATATATATATATATATATATATAAGATAACAAACTCTACAAACTTTTTTATCCATCCATTTATATATCTCGAGCTATTCTTTCTTGGGACGGAAAATGACTTGTAATATGTCACAACAACCTCCCCTTTTTGATAATTATTTTAACCGATTATGAGACATCACAAGCTTAATTGTAATGACTAACGCGTCAAAGAGAAGAATTTGTGATATATCTCATCTATGTGACTTATTCATTGATTGAAGACACATAGTCATAGACTTATAAATCAATGATTTTTACTATTCCAAGGCCTCGTACATTTATTACTAAAAACACTAGTCCAATATGACATGCCAATGGAAATCACTAAACTGAATAACTAAGCTAATAAGGTTTAATTTTTGTAATTGTTAACAATCTGACATCACGTCTTAGCTACATTTGTACCATGTTGAAATCAGCTTTAGACAAATCTAATCAATCACTTTAACTTATGATTTCACTACATACGTTTATTTCTACTAAAATCCACACAATTTTATCTATAAATACGCATTACAGATGTTAGTTTATGATATTCCAATTACTAATATTAAAACAAATATTATTATTTGTTACATCTTAATTGAGAATGGGAATCTGGTTTATCATTACCGTTTCTTTATGTCTTATTTTCTTAATTAAGGCTTTAATTGACATTCTTCCTAAGAAATCGCAAATCGATTCCGAAAGAAAACCTCAATTTCCACCCGGAATAAGCATTTCTCCCGCAACATGGTTGCTTAAGTACTCATCGTTTCATGGGCCGTTACCGCTAGTTAAACGCCTCCGGTCCAAGTTGGGCCCGATATTCACAATCTATGTGGGTTCCAGACCTACAATATGGATCTCGGATGCATTCCTCGCCCATGAAGCCCTTATTAAAAACGGGTCTATGTCCGCGGATAGGTTGAAGGCACCCCCAACCAATAGCATATTCAATAGCAACCAGCACAGTGTGAGCTCTGCTGCTTATGGGCCCACTTGGCAGGCCTTACGCCGTAACTTGGCCTCTCACTTTCTTAGTCCGACTCATATCAGTTCATTCGCTGGGGTGCGAAAATGGGCCTTGGATATCCTTATTCACCGCCTTGAGGACCGGTCCAAATCCGGGGATCCGATCCAACTAAGGGATCACCTCCTACACTCCATATTCCGCTTACAGTGTGCTATGTGTTTTGGGCTTTTTTTAGATGAGGCCGAAGTCAAAGAAGTCCAAAGCATAAGCAGACGAATCTTATTAGGCCTACCACATTTTAGCATCCTCAATGCATGGCCCAAGTTGACAAAGATCATATTCGCAACCAAGTGGGCCGAGATCCATACCCTTCGGAAAAAGCTCGATGATGTGTTTGTCCGTCTAATTAAAACTCGAAAAAAACTTGTTGAATCAGAGAAAGAAAAAATACGACATTGTTATGTCGATTCATTACTAGAGTTGCAAATTCCAAATGAAGAGGGAGGCTTGAGGAACTTAACTGCGGGTGAAATGGTAAGTTTGTGTAACGAGTTTATAAACGCAAGCACAGACTTACCTAGTACCGACTTAGAGTGGGCCATGGCGAATTTAGTCAAATACCCTCAAATCCAAGCCCAACTTTTAAGGGAGATTAAAGAAGTCGTTGGGTCAAGGCCTAACACGGATGAAATAAGGGATGAAGATTTGGCCCAAATACCATATTTGAAGGCGGTGATCTTAGAGGTGCTTAGACGACACCCATCGGGTCATTTACTGTTGCCCCATAGAATCGAACAAGATATGGAATTGGGCGGGTACACGATACCCAAGGATTCTTGGATAAAGGTCTTAGTGGCTGAGATTGGGTGGGACCCAAATGTGTGGGAAGATCCAATGAAGTTCAATCCCGAGAGGTTTTTGACCAATGATGCACTAGTTGATAAAAATTTCGACTTAGCCGGGAGAAAAGAGATTAAGATGATGCCATTCGGAGTAGGGAGGAGGATGTGCCCAGGACATGTTTTGACTAGGCTTAATTTAGAGTACTTTGTCGCTAATTTGGTTTGGCGTTTTGAGTGGAAAGCTGGGGAACAAGATGTGGATTTGTCTGAGGAAACTGTATTCACCATTATGATGAAGAACCCTTTGGAGGCCTTAGTTTCATCACGAAGTACACAAGATCTAGTAGATTGAATGAAATGAGTTTCTATGTTAACATACTTGGATTGTACTTATTGAAGATCTAGCTATTGAATTACTGTATTAACGAATAAGCATCAATAAGTTTGGTTGTATAGGTACCAACCATTTCATATTTATAATTTTATTTAACCGAAAAATTCAGTTTACCCCTTTACCGTGGAAGCCATAAATACCCAAAAATTATATTCCGTTATGAAATTCTAATTTAAGCAACTCAATACATTTGCAATGCAGAAGTCTCATAAGCGCCCATCAATGAATCACTCGAAGGCAGACAGCAAAATTACCCAGCAAGCCACAACATGTGGCTCCAGGTGTCGATGGATCACGGATCCAAATCCGAACGATACTAAAGAATTCAATCAATTTACCACCAGGATGGGACACAACCAGGCGGTAGATAACTAACATCTGCCATCAAGATGGCAGAAAAGTGCATGCAATCAAATCCACTGGTATTCAAGTATCAAGACAAGCATTTTCTCTACATGGTTCTGGCAGAGTAGGGGCACAGATGAAAAACCTGACTGTCACTTTGAGTGGCCAAGCATATTCACATATATGACAACATTTAGAGTTTAGACAAATAATGGCATGAACTCCGACATATCTTCAAAATTCTAACTCTCTCAAATTCTGGATGAAGAAGTCTAGCATAAAAAAGTGACACTACGAGTCTATGACTATGAATATGATACTTCGGGGAACGAGCAAAATCTTTGTCGCCTCAAGGATGCAAGGAAAAAAAAGTACACGCGAGTTAATTAGGTGAGGCTTCCATGGGGACCCTGTTGGCGGTCAGCAAGCACACCCACCAGATTGAGCACTGGATTGTGGTGCACTTGAGGTGGACTTGAGACTTACATCAACCATGTCCTCTTGCTTTGTTGAAGAGAGTGTCTCCATTCCAGGTAAAGCTGCAGCGATTTTCCGAAAAAGTGCCTACAAAATGCATATAATTTTCAATTTAGTTACAGACTCTGTAATCTTTGTCCTAGATTGCGATGGAATAAGGAAAAAGGTCTACGTAACCCTTCTTTTTCATGTTCCAACAAAGTTTTCAGAACTTATGTGTACTGTGTTAACAACACAAACATGTCACAGGTAAGAGACTAAGAGCTGCATACATTCGACCCCCTTATCCCGACCATTGCGGCTCGAGGCATTGGGGGTAATGTTGTATGATGAATCAATAATAACCTAGTCCAAAAGTTTAAACCAAACTCTAAAGTATGGGTACAGAAATGATAAGAGGGAATACAAATTACTATCCAGTTTACATTATTATACATAATGAACTATAACTATAGTATGCACGGAAGGATGTAAATTGTAGACTGTTAGAATACTAAAAAAAGTGAAACAAATGTATAAAGGAAACCGGAGGAAGCACCTTTATGTTGAAGCCAGCTTTTGCACTAGTTTCAATGAACATGACATTGAGATCCCTAGCTTTTGCTTCACCTTCCTCAATTGAGACTTGCCTGACATCATAGACAATAATTCAGCAAACTGGCAAAAGGTTGGCAGGCAGCAACAAATATGATCCAAACTTATTTCTCAACCAACGTTCAAAGAAAAACTGAAAATCAAATAACTATACGCTTTTAGCAAACTCAATCAATTTAATGAAGCATTCTCAGCTGCTCTAACTATTCACCACATGGACAAGGCTAGTAGACCGCAAAACTACAAACAAGGGTGGGTTCAATTAAAGAGCTTATCAAGGCTCGATAGCAAAAAGGAACTTTGCATAACTTTGACATTTTAGCATTAAATAGAGAAGTATAGTGACAAACTTCCTAAAGAACAGAAGGGCTCTACTAAGGGTCTTAGATTAACCAAGAAATAAGGTTAACTCTTACAAGATTTATAGCTCCAGTGTCTATTCACAATCGGGACCAGTTGAAGCATCCTTTAAGTCAGAAGACAAGTCATATCAAGGCTCTTACTGAGACGTGACCTAATCAATTCCTATTTACCACATTAACGACTTTCAAGTCAAACCAAATCAGTTTCTGTCAGTCATATGAGCAATTTCTATGTCTTAGATACTCAAGAAACCTCATTGTTATGTACTTCTGGAAAAACAGCGGATCAAACGAAGCAATCCCGTGAGGTCACAAGCAAGAAGAATCTTATCGTTGGAACACCCCACAAGAAGAATAGTAGCTCAAAACCGAAAACACACACACACACACACACACACACACACAAGACCATTTTACGTTAAAATACCTTTTGTCCACAAGATCAGTCTTGTTTCCAACAAGAACGATAATAACATCACTGCCCCTCTCAGTGCGGACCTCTTCAATCCACTTAATTGTGTTTAGAAAGGATTGTCGGCCTGGTCATGGACAGATCAAACAAATGAACAAAGAATGTCAGCCAGAATATTCAATGGTATTTCAAGAGCCTTGCAAAACCCCAAACATATGATTACGTATATAATGTAAAACAAATGTAAGAAGAAAGACTCCCTGTTCCCTAGAGACAACATCGGGAGTAAAATGCACATTTGGGTTTTTGGAGGGAGTAATATTTCAAAAAAAAAACACACAAAATGAGATCATGCAATAAAAGAGGGAGTAAATATTTTGAAGAAAACAAGCTTGGGCATTGGTAGATTGCGTACAGCAATATTCAGGGTCCAGACAATACTTACTCGCAACATCATATACAATGACTGCAACTGATGAATCCCTTATGTAACTAGGTATAAGACTCCGGAACCTCTCCTGCCCAGCAGTATCCCTGTGCACAAATGAATCAAAGTATTCAATTATGATAATGTATGGACTTTTGTGATCAATGCGCTTCCTCTTTGTGTTTCAAAACCAATTGTAAAAAAATATACAGCAACAACAAAGACAATAGACTTTGTTAAAAATGATTAAGAAGTTTGCTAGTCAATAATGACGAACTTAAAATTAAGTGCACATTTGAATTTGGAACTTGAAAGAGACGTAACAATAAAATGTAATGGTGAAATTTGAAAATCTAGGAAAGAAGCTTACCACAATTGAAGACGTACAGTACGATCTTCAAGATACATGGTCTTTGATAGAAAATCAATACCAATTGTAGCCTGTGCAACAACAGGAGAGCACATTTAAGTAATAACCATTATAAAATGTTTGGTTTGCCATGAATGATGCACTAAAAATCAAAACACAGGTGAAGCAAGAAAATGATGCTTAGAACAAAAGATCGCATAATGCTGAAGTCATTCCCCCACAAACATAACAATCACGCATCAACATCCAACCAAAAAGTATTTGCTTCTTTACTAGCACTAGACGAACTAATAAATGGAGGCAGTGCGGTAATATCAATTTTTTTTGGTCTAACGAGTAGTCGCATTACAATAGAGGGGAGGGGGAATCGAACCTGGGACCTATTGACACTTATATTTGGTTGTTCACGGTTATAAATCACACACATTCATGATTCGTTATAAACTCATTATCCGTGATCCGACCATCACAGTGAGTATCCCAATAAAAACAATGAGCCCTGAAAATAGTTAAATTCGCACATGACCGCAACACAAACATAATTTTGGATCAGCCTAATAACAACTCCATATAAACATAATTATACCAAAAGCTTTACTAACCAAATCAGTCAATTACAACTACGAAGTTTTGGACTACATCTAATTAATCCTCTTCAGGAGGAGCAATCAATTCCAATGCGATGCAAACACAGAACCTTCAAAATCTCAACTGAATCACACTCATAAACCCTAACTTAGCAGAGATCATACCTCGAACAAAATTAACATCACAAATCTACAGTTTATGTATCCAATAATCTAAATCATAGAACTATTTGCATCGGAGCTAACTATAATTTGGAGATCATATAATTTCAAGTAATTTTAGAAGTTCAAGACGATCAAAGAAAACAATTAAAATAAAAACGCGATCACAATTCAAAACTAATACCATCGAAGCAAACAAATCAGATCCGCCAAAAAACAAAGATCGCCAAACAATCAAACGAAATTGATTGATGATGAGATGGAATGTCGATAAAAACAACAATAATTAGTAATCATCAATCAGAAAAATACCTGATAAGTGTTATCGAACTTGTCGTACATGAATCGAGTGATGATACTAGTTTTACCGACGGATTGATCACCTAAGAACACAAGCTTGTATTTCGCGAGAGCTGATACTGGCGCCATTGTCAAGGGATCAGATCACTGAAATTCGTCGCAATCAGGGAAAATTGACAGTGAATTTAGGTCGAAAATTAGGGAAGATCGGTTGAATTGTTAAGAGTGATGTTGAATTGAGGATGAACAAGAAAGAAAGAGGAGAGAGAGTGAACAATGGAGTTTGGGAATTGGCCAGGCACTGATCGCACCTAAGGAGTTTGTTAACTAGACGGAAATATTGATCATACAAATCATGAAATCACGATAATAATAGGTCCGACGGCCATTCGCGGTATATATAAAGGTTTTACGAAGTATGTTTTAGCCTTTTAGGTATTATTAGTATTGATGTCCGGTTCAGTCCGTGCTACCTCTATTTAACATAAAATTATTTTCAGATAAATAAAACTATTTTAAAGTTGCATAATTTATAAATTTATCATTAATATTTTTTTCTGTAACTTATCTTAAAATTATGATAAATAAATTATGAGACAAATTAACTATTCCAGTTACTAATATTTTACTCGAATCGATAGTTAGCTAATTGTTCATATATATATATTTTATTTTATTGTTAGTATTGTTACTTTTATTTCATTCGTTATTAATACTGTTACTTCCACTACTTCCGTTGTAGTTATTGTTACGTAATTATTGTTATTTTCACTACTACCGCATTAATATTGATAATTTCACTACTCTCGTTGTTACTTCTATTACTTTCACTACTCCAGTTCGCTGCTAATAATATTGTTACTTCGATTATTCAAATGAGTGATTACTATCATATTAATATATATCCAATGTTACTATTACTTTGACTATTCAAATGAGAGACTTATATATTTATATAAATATATTATATATATTGATTAAATCAAATCAAAATAATTATGGAATATTATATTTTTTTGGAAATTTAGCTTGATTTATTTACTTTTTAATAGTTTCCAAAATATAACATAGTTATATTATATTTGTGTATGTTAAATAATTAACATCTTTTATACTAATTAATATCACAAGTGACGCATGTTTATTTTAAGGAAAATCACCATATTCGTGTTTTCTAAATTTATACTTCAACCAAAACTAGATACTATTTACATTGAAGTCCCTTGGTCAGGTCTATCGCACATCGCTATCGATTAAAAACTATATGTATAATTGATTTGTATAGATTTATTTAGTTATATTTATGTCCATTGGTTTTCAAATTATATATACTAGTATTGGTGCCCGGCTTCGCCCGGGCTACCTCTACTTACCATTAATTTTTTTAATTAAATAAAATTACTTAAAGTTGTATAACCCATAAATTTATCATTAATATATTTTTCTATAACATGTCCTAAAAGGCTAAAATTACGATGAAATAAATTCTGAGATAAATTCACTACTCTCGCTATTAATATTTTACTATTATTAATGAAACAATAGTAATAACATTTCACTACTTACCCGTAATCATTGTTACTTTCGCTACTCCCGCCGTAGTTATTGTTACTGTCACTACTGCCGCATTAATATTGATAATTTCATTACTCTCGCCGTAATTATTAATACTTTCACTATTGCCGCATTAATATTGATTATTTCACTACTCCCGTTGTTGTTTCTACCACTTTTAATAATCTCGCTGATAATACTGTTACTTTTACTATTCAAATGAGTGATTACTACGGAGTATCATATAACTATATCCAATGTTACTACAATTCTTTTCTTTACTGACGAAATTACTTTTACTACTTAAGCATGCAATTTTAAGAGGATTATGTGCATTAAATCAAATCGAAAGAATTATGTAATCAATACTATATATTAATTCCAGAAACCAAGGGACTTCAATGTAATTAAAGAAATCTATACAAATTAATTATACTATATAGTTTTAAATCGATAGCACCATGTGATGGACCTGATAAAGGGACCTCAATGTAAATATTATATAGTTTTAGTTAAAAGTATAATATGAAGATGCCTTGATGAAGAATATTTATGGAAATTACATTAAATTAAAGTAATTAAATTTAGAAAACACAAGAATATAGAAATTTTCCTTAAAATTAACATGCCCCACTTATGTAATTAATTAGTATCATCATAGAATTATACATTAAATTAAATGTAATAAAAGTAATAGTAGCAGCAACGAGATTAATAAAATTAACGGTATTAATGTAGTAGTGACAGTTATAATAATGATAGTGGAAGTTGTGAAAGTAACTACGAATGTAGTGAAAGTAATAGTGGTAACAATGAGAAGTATGAACAATTAAATAACCAAACGACTCAAGGAAATATTTTATTTATTTAAATATAGGCTGGATAAAATTAACGGGAATAATGAATTTAACAGAAAAAAATAGAAGAATTCGTAAAAGTAACAATAGTAACCACGGGAGTAGGGAACGTAATGATATTAAGAAAGAATGTCGTGAAAGTAATAATATTAATAGCGGGGTAGTGAACGTGTCTCATAATTTGAAAATAAACTTTACATTTCATCATAATTACAAGATATGTCGTAGAAAAATATATTACAAACCGTAAACGTGTGAGTTAGACAACTTCAACATAGTTTATTTCATTGAAAATAAAATTTTGCGGTAAATATAGTATACTATATAGTTTTAAATCAATAGCACCGTGTGATGGACCCGATTAAGGGATCTCAATGCAAATATTACATAGTTTGGGTTAAAATTAAATTATATAGAAGCTTGGTAATTTTCTTAAACATGGTCAATTTTCTTAAAACAAAATAATTAATTAAGATTGTCAATTTCCTTAAAATAAAATAATTAATTAAGATGGTCAATTTCAAGGAAACTAAAAGAAAGAAGATGTCTAATAATTTTCCAAAATATTTATAGAAGACTAGAAGATGGTCAATTTTCTTAAAATAAAATAACTAATTAATATAAACATGCACACTTATGGTATTAATTATTATCATATTAAAATTATATATTAAATTCACAATCTATGCAATTTTATTAAACTTTATAGTTTATTAGATGTATAGAGATGTTAATTATTTAACATACAAAAATATAATAAGTAGGTTATAAATAATTCAAGTTAGAATCCATGATATATAATATTGCATAATTCTTTCGATTTGATTTAATGCATATATGTAATATATTTATATAAATATATAATCTTTTTAAAATTGCATGCCTAAGTAGTAAAAGTAATTTCGTCAGTAAAGAAAAGAATTGTAGAACATTGGATATAGTTATATGATAGTAATCACTCATTTGAATAGTAAAAGTAACAATATTATCAACGAGATTAGTGAGAGTGGTAGAAACAACAACGAGAGTAGTGAAATAATCAATATTAATGCGGCAATAGTGAAAGTAACAATAATTACGGAGGGAGTAGTGAAATTATCAATATTAATGCGGCAGTAGTGACAGTAACAATAATTACGGCTGGAGTAGTGAAAGTAACAATGATTACAGGCAAGTAGTGAAATGTTATTACTATTGTTTCATTAATAAGAGTAAAATATTAATAGCGGAAGTAGTGAATTTGTCTCAAAATTTATTTCATCGTAATTTTAGGGTATGTTATAAAAATATATTAATGATAAATTTATGGGTTATGCAACTTTAAGTAATTTTATTTAATGAAAAAAAATATTTAATGATAAGTAGAGGTAGCCCGGGCGAAGCCGGGCACCAATACTAGTATTATATATTATGGAATCTAACTTGAATTATTTATAACCTACTTATATATTATATTTTTGTATGTTAAATAATTAACATCTCTATACATCTAATAAACTATAATAAAGTTTAATAAAATTGCATAGATTTTAAATTTAATATATAATTTCATGATGATAATAATTAATATCATAAGTGTGCATGTTTATACTAATTAATTATTTTATTTTAAGGAAATTTACCATCTTCTACTCTTCTATAAATATTTAGGAAAATTACCAAGCATCTTCTTTCTTTTAGTCTCCTTGAAATTGACCATCTTAATTAATTATTTTATTTCAAGGAAATTGTCCATCTTAATTAATTGTTTTATTTTAAGGAAATTGACCATGTTTTAGTCTCTTACAAATGTTTAGGAAAATTACCAAGCTTCTATACAATTTAATTTTAACCCAAACTATATAATATTTGCATTGAGATCCCTTAATCGGGTCCATCACACGGTGCTAGTGATTTAAAACTATATAGTATAATTAATTTGTATAACTTTCTTTAATTACATTGATGTCTCTTGGTTTCTGGATTTAATATATAGTATTGATAGTATTGATGATTTAAATCGACACCTTAATATTTAATATTTCACTCTATTGTATTTTGATATGAAACAAAAAAAATTGAAATGGAAAACTAATAAAAAAGAATTGGTAAAGTTATCAAATATATATTTTTATGAAAGTACTTTTTTTACCATAAAACTATGGATTTCATTTATAATTTTCTCCAATTTTTTAAATGAATTTTTTTTGTCACGAACTTAATAGTAAATATGTGTTAAGTTGTTTTCTAAGTACTCATGATTGCATTATGAAAATTTTAGCAACTTATAGTTTATAGTTTAATACCAATTTTATTTTATTATAATGAAAAAAATTGTAGTTTTGAATTTAATTAGAAAAATAAGAGCAAAATTATAATTATAATAAGATCATATTTTAAGTAAAAAATAATCGTTTATTAAAAGAGAGCTTTAATTGTTTCTTGGGTTATTTAATGACAATAATCCAAATTAAGCCTCCGCTTTCCCATTTAATCCAACATATTGATTATCCCATATTAAACCTAACTATTACATCATTTAACTTGTATTGATCTCGTCTCATATTTAACCTGCTAGAACAGGTTGTCCAACAGGTCATGATATGGGCCTTTTACCCTTAAACTACCCACCAGAACCCCTGTTATCTCCTTCTTCACTTTTATAGTCTTACCCACTTATACAACAATCACCCCACCACAAATTAAAAATGATGGTTGATTTTCATCGACGACGTTTTAGTAAACTATCAACGACGTTTTCATTCCAAAAGACGATAATGCCCTTTGCACATTTACACTACTTTCTCTCTTTAAACATTTCTCTCTCAAATTTTAGTAAAAACCAACTAAATTAGAAGGAAAAAAAAAAGACAACAACAATTAACAACATTAATTAGCATGACGGAACCCGAATCACCGGTACTGTAATACTCCGTATTTATAGTCTTGGGGGTACTCTATCGAGTAGGCCTTACTCTGTCGAGTAAGGGTAAGTGGCGAAGCAAAATAGTTTCTGACCTGTTGGGCACTCGATCGAGTAGCTGGGGCACTCGATCGAGTAGGGGGGTACTCGATCGAGTACCTTGGGTACTCGATCGAGTGTCCGGTTTACGGGGAGTTTTCGCGGGTTTTGTTAATTATGCGATTAGGGTATTTAAACATAATCGTCGTTGTTTTAATTCACTTTTACCAAAACCTAAAACCTGTTTAAGAGAGAAAGCAGTCAGTCATCTTCCTAATCGCATCCTTAACAATTCCCGGAGTTCAGACGGTCAGTTCGTATCGTAGTTCGTGTCGTTGGATTCCTTGCGTCGAGGGTAAGCTTTTAATATAGTTGATATAATGTTTTGCTAGGTTTGATCAAACCCTAATTTAGGATTTGGGGGTTTTATGAATAGTAAGTAATTGGTAGTCTTTATGTGTTATATGTTAGGAGGAGAATTCGTAGAAGAGGCGTTTTGAGACAGCTGTAGATACCGTCTGCGTGTTGTGCTTTCCAGGTAGGATTTCCTACTCAGTATTAGTCCCATAATGGGATATTGGTGATGTGCTGTAGTTAGTTGTTTGATATGATGATTGTGATTGTGATTGTGATTGTGGTTGTGTTTGTTGATGGTTCTCGAGATGCGTTCTCGGCTGAGTGGGGTCACTTGCGGGAGTGATCTCACGCCCTAGTTTCGCCCTTCGTGGAACCCGCCACGAAAGGGGATGTGCACATTAATGGACAGGGTTATCGCTCGTACGATGAGCGGGGCTTAGGTGGGAGAACGGCTGCGGTCCCCCATCGAAGTGTAGTCCGGTGGACGGTCGGTATTGAGACGATGGGAGTTGGTGGTGTGTGTGTGTGTGTGATTCGTCTATTTGTCTTATTGTTGTTATCTATATTGATTGTGTGATTAGTACTGACCCGGTGTTGTTTTGTAAACCTGCGGTGATCCATTCGGGGATGGTGAGCGGATATTGAACGGTATAGAGATGATCTTTGGGATAGCTGGGATGGCCACGACATGACGATAGAGTCTTCCGCTGTAGTTTAGTATTTATTTACATTTCAGTTGAGAACAGATAGTTTGGAATAATGTATTGTACTTTCAGTTTGGTTTCGAGGATTGTACTTATTCATTAAATTACTTATAATAAATGTTGTTTCTGTTTTGTATATTTGATTATCATACCTCGGGCAACCGAGATGGTGATGTCTTCATACCTGAGTGGTCCTGGTAAGGCACTCGGAGTATGGGGGTGTTACAAATGGTATCAGAGCGACGATCCTGAAACCTGTAACCAATGAACTTAATGAACATAGGGAGTCAATTAAAATGAACCCGGGGTAAAAGTTGTAGGAGCTAGTGCAAAGGCTTGGGAGACGTCCTAAAGTCGCGGGGATCGCCCTACAACTTTGAACCGGTCACATGGGGAAAGTGTTTGTCGAGTCATCTGTGTGTTTGATTAACTTGTGCAACAAAGTGATGAAGTGTATTGATTGTTTGGTGTTGAAATAGGAAGTTGAGCATGTGAAAGAAAATGATATGTGGAACATGTTAATGAGATGATAACATGTTGAATGATTTACAATGTGGCTTTAATAGCATGATGAATTGATCTTGTTGATAGCAGAATAGACGCTAGCATATTTATTATAATATCATGTGGTTTTATAAAGTTTAGCATGTTAGTGTACGACGTAATATGCGGGTAGCTCTTACGTATTGGTGGTACTTGATCGAGTGAGGCTGACTCGATCGGGTAGGTTTTTGGCGATTTTGAGTACAGAATCGAGTTTTGGGGCACTCGATCGAGTAACTAGGGGTACTCGATCGAGTAGAAATCACTCGATCGAGTAGCCTAGATACTCGATCGAGTGGGTTAGAGATCGAAGGTCCGTTTGGTTCGGAGTTTGGGTACTCGATCGAGTACATGGGGGCACTCGATCGAGTAGCCCGTTACTCGATCGAGTGGGTTTGGATACTCGATCGAGTAGGTTCTGGGCGCGCGTTTCGCGTTTTGAGGTTTAGTACGCGTGTTTATGTTTATCCCTTTCTTATATAGCTTCAAGATGCCGCCCAAGAGAAATGCCTTGTACGCGAGAGCCGAGCTTATGACTACGGATGACATCGTTAAGATGTTGGAACACCGGGACGCTCTTGCGAGACCCGAAGAGAGTGAATGAGGACAAGGATAAGAGTAAGGAGAAGGAGGTTGACCATGCTAAAGTCAGCCTCTATATTGCGAGGTTTAACCCGAAGGAGTACAAGGGAGTTGAGGAGCCTAACCATCTTGATAGTTGGTGAGGGAGATGGAGAACATACTAGATTTAGTTCGTTGTCTGATGAGATGAGAGTAGATCGAGGCTGCATTCTATCCGAGGGGCGGCAAATGGCAAGTGGTGGGATTCGGTGAAAGTGAGTGCCAAGGAGATATATACCAACCAAGGGTTACCTGCTATACCTTGGGAGGAGTTTCGTAGGGTCATGAGAAAGGAGTTCGTACCCGAACATGTGAGGAGTAAGTTGAGAGAGGAGTTCGACAAGTTTAAGATGACGGTGAGATGTACGTGGGTGAGTACTACGGGCGGTTCAATGAGAAATCCAGGATATCTTGAGGATATGGGTTTGAGTGAGGAGAATCTGGCTTTGAGGTTTGAGAGAGGGCTAACCACGAAGATTATGGATAAGTTACCCGTGGGAGTCCTTACTGATGTGAAGGAAGCGTATGAGAGGGCTGGGAGAGCTGAGAGACTAGTGGAGATGGCTCAGGAGAGGTCAGGTGGAGAGAAGAGGAAGTCTGAGAGCGAGGGTGGTGGCCAATCTAATTTCAAGAAAGGCAACCACAATCAATCTAAAGGATTTTCTTAAGGGGTCCGGGTTTAGTCTTTGGGACTTCCTTTGGGCGAGGTCGTGGGAGTGTGAGCAATAGCTGGGGAGTGACCTGCTTTGGTTGTGGTGGCGTAGGCCACAAGAGACATGAGTGCACGAGTGCACCAGAATCCTTTCAGAGACCTGCGCAGAGCTTTGCGAGCAACAGACCGGCTGGATCATGGCCAAACCGGGGAGGTCAGAGCTACCAGAGCGGAGGCAACCGCAACGGCGGTAATTCTTACCAGAAGACACCGATGAACAACAACAACAATCAAGGGTCGGGTGCTAAGCCGACCGCATAAGCTAGTACTGTCCAGGGAGGCGGGCAGAAGACCAGTGGCAAGTTGTTCATGATGGACAAGAAGGCAGCTGAGGAGGATGCGCATGTTATCACCGGTACATTCCTTGTTAATGGTATTCCTACGTTTGTTTTGTTTGATTCGGGGGCTTCTCAGTCGTTTGTGTCTTGAGTCATGTAAAACGATTGGGTTTGAGAGTATATGAGTCCGTTAGGGAGCAAGTTTTCATACCTTCAGGTGAGTCTGTATCGTGTGGGAGGTTGTTTAGAGATGTATCTTTGATAGTTGGGCAAGTCGATTTCCCTGTAGACTTGCTAGAGTTTCCTTTTAATGGTTTTGAGATGATAGTTGGGATGGATTGGTTAGGAAAGTATAAAGCTAAGATAGACTGTCATCAAAAGAAAGTGTCCCTAAGAGGTCCTAAGGGTGTAAGTGTGTCTTCTGCCGTGGGTTTCTAGTCAAACCCAAAGTTAAGTTGATTGCGGCTGTCACCTTGAAGTCGTATCGGAGGAAGGGATGTCCTCTGATTTTGTGCCATGTGAGAGATGACCGGATAGAGAGCCGGCGATTGATGAGATACCGATGGTGGGAGAGTTTGCGAGATGTCTTTCCGAGAGGAGATTCCGGGTTGCCACCGAAGAAGGAGATAGATTTCACCGTTGAGTTGAAGCCGGGGGACGGGGCCAATATCTAAGGCACCGTACCGTATGGGTCCTAAGGAGATGGAGGAACTTAGGAGACAGTTGGATGATTTGATAGAAAAGGGGTACATTAGACCAAGTGTATCGCCTTGGGGAGCACCGATTACTGTTCGTGAAGAAGAAAGATGGGAGTTTGAGGTCAGTGCATAGATTATCGGGAGCTGAACCGTGTGACGATAAAGAACAAGTATCCTTTACCAAGGATAGATGACCTGTTTGATCGGTTGAGTGGTGCAACATCTTTTCTAAGATTGATTTGAGGTCGGGGTACCATCGGTGAAGATTAGAGATGTGGACATACCAAGACAGACTTTCACGTCGAGGTATGGCCACTATGAGTATGTGGTGATGCCATTTGGGTTGTCTAATGCGCCGGCGGTGTTTATGGATTTGATGAATAGGATCTTGAGCAGTTCTTGGATCAGTTTGTAGTAGTGTTTATCGATGACATCTTAGTCTACTCTAAGACTAAGGAGGAGCATGAGGAGCATCTGAGGATCGTGTTGCGGACTTTGAGGGATCATGAGTTGTATGCTAAGCTGTCCAAGTGTGAGTTCGGTTGGAGAAAGTTGCCTTTACAGGGCATGTAATCTCTAAAGATGGGGTAGCTGTGGATCCGGCGAAGATTGAGGCGGTGACAAAGTGGGAAGCACCAAAGAATGTTCTTTGAGGTGAGGAGTTTCTTGGGTTTAGCTGGATACTACAGGCGGTTCGTGAAGGATTTCTCCAAGATAGCTAGACCAATGACGGCGTTGATGAGGAAAGAGAACAGGTTTCGTTGGGATGAGAGTTGTGAGACGGCGTTCCAAACCTTAAAGGAGCGTTTGACCACGCTCTGTCTTGGCATTACCTGAAGGGAGCGAGAATTTCGAGGTCTATACAGATGCCTCGAAGAATGGGTTGGGATGTGTGTTGATGCAAAATGGTAAAGTGATTGCCTATGCTTCTAGGCAGTTGAAGCCTTATGAGGAGAACTACCCTACTCATGACCTGGAGTTGGGTGCAGTGGTGTTTGCCCTCAAGATTTGGAGGCACTACCTTTATGGAGCAATCTTTAAGGTATTTTCTGATCACAAGAGTCTCAAGTACATCTTCACGCAGAAGGAGTTGAACATGAGACAGAGGAGGTGGATGGAGCTGATTGGTGATTACGACATGGAAATCATCTACCATGAAGGGAAGGCCAATGTTGTTGCTGATGCTTTGAGTAGAAAGAGTGTACATTCCTTGTGTACAGCTCTATCTTTGATGAGGCTGAGGGATGAGGTAGCGAGCTTTGGGATTCATATGATGCAGAAAGGAGATGCTATGGGTGATATGACAGTACACATGGAGTTTTATGATGATATTCGAGGTAAACAGGCTTTGGATCCTAAGATGGTGGAGTGGAGAGCTGGAGTAGAGAAAGGGACAGTGTCCCGGTTTTCCATTCATCTGAGATGGTAGCTTGAGGTTTGATGGTAGGTGGTGTGTTCCTAATGACGAGGAGTTGAAAAAGACAATCATGACAGAAGCGCATTGCACACCATATTCAGTGCATCCGGGTGGAGACAAGCTTTACAAAGATTTGAAGAAAACGTTTTGGTGGCCTGGGATGAAGAAAGAGACAGCTGAGTTTGTGTCCCGTTGTTTGACATGCCAGAGAGTTAAAGGGGAACAGAGAAGACCACAAGGTAAGGTTCAGTCTTTGGAGGTGCCTGAATGGAAGTGGGAATCCATTTCCATGGATTTCATTGTGGGTTTGCCGAAGAGTCAACAAGGTAACAACATGATTTGGGTGATAGTGGATCGTCTGACCAAGTCAGCTCACTTTGTTCCAATGAAAGATACATGGACTAAGGCACAATTGGCTATGGCCTATCGAAAGAACGTGCTTAAGTTACATGGAGTCCCTAAGGACATAGTGTCCGACGAGATGCGAGGTTTATATCAAGGTTTTGGAAGGAGTTGCGAGAATCGTTGGGAACGACTTTGAAGATGAGTACGACATTTCATCCTGCGACAGAGACGGCAGACGAGAGAACAATCAAGACTCTTGAGGATATGTTGCGAGCTTGTGTGATGGATTTTGGTGGTAGCTGGGAGCAGAGGTTGGACTTGATAGAGTTTTCTTACAACAACAAACTATCACACCGATATTGGTATGGCACCGTTTGAGGCTTTGTATGGGAGGAGATGTAGGAGTCCGATCTGTTGGGATGATAGTCTTTGAGGCGGTGGTTTTAGGACCGAGAGATGGTACATGAGATGGTGGAACAGTTAAGATGATCGGAGAGAACGGGTGAGAGCGACCCGGGATCGACGGAAGAGTTATGCAGATCTACATCGTCGGGACATAGAGTTTCAGGTTGGGGACAAGGTTCTTCTGAAAGTGTCTCCTATGCGTGGGGTTATGAGGTTTGGGAAGAAAGGCAAGCTAAGTCAGAAGTTTATAGGGCCTTATGAGATCTTAGAGCGAGTTGGGGAAGTGGCTTATCGTTTGGCTTTACCTCATTTGCATTGGAGAGAGTGCATAATGTGTTTCATGTATCGCAGCTGCGGAAGTATGTGAGTGACCCGTCACATGTGTTGGAGGCAGAGAGCTTAGAGCTGGATGAGTCTTTATCATATCTTGAGGTACCTAAGCAGATCCTAGACCGAAAGGTTAGAAAGACTAGGGGTGGTGAGACAGTTTTGCTCAAGATCCTTTGGTCTAACCACGAGACCGAGGAAGCTACATGGGAGGCGGAGGATATAATGAAAGAGCGTTACCCTTTTCTTTTTGATCTGGTATGTATGGTTACGGGGACGTAACCTTGTTTCTTTTAGGGGGGTAGGAGATGATCGCGAGAGTTTTTAAGAGTTCTATATACACCTTTTATATGTTGTGTCGGTATGATTGTCGGGATAGGTTGGGGTTAGTATCATGTTTACGTTGTGTTTTGTTTGACCTTCGAGTCGGGAGGCTTATGGGAGTACCTTTGTTTAGTGGTGGTTTGAACTTCGGGGACGAAGTTCCTTTTAAGGAGGGAAGACTGTAATACTCCGTATTTATAGTCTTGGGGTACTCTATCGAGTAGGCCTTACTCGTCGAGTAAGGGTAAGTGGCGAAGCAAAATAGTTTCGACTGTTGGGCACTCGATCGAGTAGTGGGGCACTCGATCGAGTAGGAAAGTACTCGATCGAGTACCTTGAGTACTCGATCGAGTGTCCGGTTTACGGGGAGTTTTCGCGGGTTTTGTTAATTATGCGATTAGGGTATTTAAACATAATCGTCGTTGTTTTAATTCACTTTTACCAAAACCTAAAACCTGTTTAAGAGAGAAAGCAGTCAGTCATCTTCCTAATCGCATCCTTAACAATTCCCGGAGTTCAGACGGTCAGTTCGTATCGTAGTTCGTGTCGTTGGATTCCTTGCGTCGAGGGTAAGCTTTTAATATAGTTGATATAATGTTTTGCTAGGTTTGGTCAAACCCTAATTTAGGATTTGGGGGTTTTATGAATAGTAAGTAATTGGTAGTCTTTATGTGTTATATGTTAGGAGGAGAATTCGTAGAAGAGGCGTTTTGAGACAGCTGTAGATACCGTCTGCGTGTTGTGCTTTCCAGGTAGGATTTCCTACTCAGTATTAGTCCCATAATGGGATATTGGTGATGTGCTGTAGTTAGTTGTTTGATATGATGATTGTGATTGTGATTGTGATTGTGGTTGTGTTTGTTGATGGTTCTCGAGATGCGTTCTCGGCTGAGTGGGGTCACTTGCGGGAGTGATCTCACGCCCTAGTTTCGCCCTTCGTGGAACCCGCCACGAAAGGGGATGTGCACATTAATGGACGGGGTTATCGCTCGTACGATGAGCGGGGCTTAGGTGGGAACGGCTGCGGTCCCCCATTGGCGGTGGTCCGGTGGACGATCGATATTGAGACGATGGGAGTTGGTGGTGTGTGTGTGTGTGTGACGGTTCGTTTGTCTATTTGTCTTATTGTTGTTATCTATATTGATTGTGTGATTAGTACGACCCGGTGTTGTTTTGTAAAACTGCGGTGATCCATTCAGGGATGGTGAGCAGATATTGAACAGGTATAGAGATGATACTGGGATAGCTGGGATGGCCACGACATGACGATAGAGTCTTCCGCTGTAGTTTAGTATTTATTTACATTTCAGTTGAGAACAGATAGTTTGGAATAATGTATTGTACTTTCAGTTTGGTTTCGAGGATTGTACTTATTCATTAAATTACTTATAATAAATGTTGTTTCTGTTTTGTCTATTTGATTATCATACCTCGGGCAACCGAGATGGTGATGTCTTCATACCTGAGTGGTCCTGGTAAGGCACTCGGAGTATGGGGGTGTTACAGGTACCTAAACAACTTAATTGCTTCAATATTTTGGTTAATTTTTTTTTTTCCGCATTGTTAAATCTATTCTTAGTTGATTTACGTCACGTATTTACTTAATCGTAGTAAACACTGCGGTTTTGTTTTGCGTAAATATGAAATTGTAAAACCCATAAACCAAGCCCTGAGATCCAAGGTTCAGCCGTGGACCAAACCTTGAGTCTCAACGTTTGACCCTGGTTGAACCTTGAGATTTAACGCTTGACCATGGTTGAACCTTGAGGTTCAACGTTTGACCCTGGTTGAACCTTGAGATTCAACGTTTGGCCCATGGTCGAACGTTGAGTCTCGTGATTTAGCCATGGACGAACGTTGAGTCTCGTGGTTTGGCCATGGATAGATTGTTGAGTCTCAACTTTCAGTCCGTGGTTGGATAATAAACTCGTTTTCTTTTGTTTTACTTCCGTTTAACGTAATTTATTTAGGTTATGTATCGTTTGTATTGTCTAAATATTGTCCAAATTGCATGAAACAGGTTTCGTGGGAGAGCTTTGGCGTGGTGGCGGCGGCAACGTGGGAGTGGTGGCGGCAGCGTGGTAGTGGCGGCGGCGTGGGATGGTGGTGGAAGGTTTGGGTGTTGAGTATTTTAGGTTTTTTCAATTAGAGAGGAAATGGAAGTGTTAGTGAGATGTGAGGGGCGTTATCGGTCTTTTGCAATGAAAACGTCGACGATAGTTATATTAGTAAAACGTCATCGATGTTTACAAACCCGGTTAAACAACCACCCTTTTGGTGCCGTCTCCCCACCGACGGCGGAAGACTTTGTAGGCAACAGTTTCAAGCAACCAATCAACAACTCTGTCACCGCCAACAACACACGACAACCACCATCCTCGCAGCATTGGCCGGCCTCGCCAATATACGCACGAAACGCCGCCACGAGTTTTTCTTCCTGAATCTATTACCTTTTTTTTCTCTTCTTCTTCTTCTTCTTCTTCTTCTTCTTCTTCTTCTTCTTCTTCTTATTCTTCTTAATTCCTACCAATAGTCACTAAATTACATTAATTCTCCAATACAAAAACCTAACTAAACCTCTTCATCAACCTTCAATCAAAATCAACCAACCATAAACCTTAATTTCAATTCACCAATCCAATTCATCCTCAATTGTGGGACGACGATGGGAGGAAGGGCGGTGCAAGGATGGTCAAATTCAAGCACAAATCTCCATTCTTTATTTATTGAGAACATTTCAAGTGAAATCTGAAGATGAAAATTGAATATTCAATATGCATCAAACTCACATAAACTTGAAAATTAAAGCCTTGAATTACTAAATGATGGTCAAATTTGACTTATTCATCCACTTGAATCAACCTTTGTTTTTCCTTTCATCCTATTTTCCCAGAATAAAAGGAGAGAGAGTGAGTGAGGTATGTATTTTGGTTAATGTTTTAGAGATTAAGAAAGAAGAAGAAGATTGTTGGTGTTTATTGGTTAGGAATGGAAGGCGGTGTCGTGGTGATGCAAAAATGGTGGGATATGATGATGGTGATGCGGTGGAGTGTGGAGGTTTATTGGTGACCGGTGGTGAAGGAGGAGATAAGGGTCGGTTAAACTAGTAGTACATGAGGAAGGGGAAAAGTGGTGTTAATTTAAGGAGATTTTTTTTTTTTTTTTTAAGTCTGGCTTGTCGAACATGGTAGAGGTGAAGGGGTAACCTGTTTAAGAGGTTGCCCTTTCAAAGTATCAAAATAAGTTAAATGATAAGAAAGATTAGATTAATATGGGATAATTAATAAGTTGGATTAAATGGGAAAGAGGAGGTTTAGGTTGAGTTATTGTCATTAAATAACACCCTTGTTTCTTTACTAAGGTAGATGCATTTTGCAGGGAAAACTAAGAGAATTTTAGTAGTAAAAAATAAAAGGGGATGGGTCCAAGAGCCATGCGAACGATTTTGATGCTGACGAAATTTGAACCAAGATTATGAGTATCACCTCTCATGAATTTATCGACTAAGTTAGTTGACATTTGCGAATTCTAGTTTCATTTGCTTTATATTATAGTTAATACTCTGTAATTTCGAATGAGGTATAATATTGTTAATTTCGTATGGGGTTGTAATATTGTTCTTATGTTTCATCTGGTTTTGAAAAAATTGTTCGAATGATAGTTGGAATCGTCAACACGGTGTTTTCAGAGACTCGGTATGCTGAATAGGGTTAAATAATCGTTAAAGTCGATTTGGAAGACAATTTAACATAAATACAGCATTAGCCATGACTAAAGTTGGGTATTGTAAATTAGTATCGACTCTCGTATCTTAAAACGATTGAACCTGCGCGATAAACATTGAAGCAAATATTTGGAATGGGTTTATGAGCTAATACGCCACCAATGCCTTAAAAAAGGAATCCACTGCCGTGAGTCCCAGATCCAAATTATCTCCATTTCCTAAAAAGCTATGGAGTTTGTTTCCTTTGGCCAAGCAAGAAATAACCCCATACTTCAAGAAAAATTCTTGTGTCCTCCGAGAGCACCGTCCTCCTTACACCTAAAGGCAATCACCAAATGGAATTATTATAGTGGCTTAGGTGTAAGGAGTACCGTCCTTCCGGAGGATATAAGAATTTTTCATACTTCAAACAGAAGGTCTTGCTTGTTTTTTTTTTTTTGGTCTAAACCATCCGGTAATCCGAACCACATTGGGCCGACTAATCCGGATTTCGGGGCGTGTCCAAGGATTACGGTATTTAAACCCCTCCCAATCGCATTGTGGGGATCGATCCATGACACTCCTCCTACCAAGTCAGCCTTTCTACAATCTTCTGCTAACCAACCAACAATTGGTAGAAGGTCTGTAACCGTCGCAAGTTGCATCTTACTAAAAACTTGCTTGTATTTTGATAACATGGGGTTTTACAAAATCTCAAGTGGACTATTTTCAGCTTTTGCATGATGCACAAGTTCATTAATGGTTAAAATTTTCAACCAAAAAATTCATGCTGTTTAACATGTACTTCATTGTGAGCTCTTGACTACGTTTTTCAGTTGCTTGTGTAATAGGTGTAGAGGTGAGGGCCAATCGTAACAATACTTGATCGAGGACGATGAAGTTCGAGTGATTCTACTTGAGTGAAGTTTTGCAAGGTACGAGATAGAAAGATACAGCAACACTCTTTAGTAAAGCAAAGCGACTCCTCAATTTGTGAAGTAACAGTCAGATCACACAACTTTCAAAACATTTTTATCATGACTTGGCCAGAAACGTGCCTTTTTTAACACTTTTGAAACAAGGAGCTGCCTTGCCATAGTTCGGAACTTTACAGGGCTATGTCGCCGCAGTGCGCTGCGTAGACACCAACAAAATTTCAAATAACAAACTTACACAATCATTGCAGTTTCCATTCGTAAAAACGGACAGCTGAGTAAAATTTAACTCAAAGTTCAAACTTTCAAAACAGTTAAAGAGGCCAATGTCAATTTGTGAAAATTGTTGGGAAGTTTACATTATTACCACGGTATTCAAAGCTTTAATACCTTGCCATACCATACAAAATACCACGAGGACTTAATTATGGCATCACTTCCAAAAGGCATCATCTCTCATTCTTGGTCAGACCGGAGTGCTGTGCAAAAGAAAAATGCAATTAGCTACCCATGGTAATACCTGTTAGTATGACAAAAGCAACTCCACATTCTAGCTAATAGTACGGTCTCAAAACAATGGTTCGAGAAAGACAGATACAGCAGTGTAAAAGGTCAGATAAACTAGACCAACTAAACGTTGCACGGAAAAAAATATTCATTCTAAGCAAAAATCTGCGGCTAAGCAAAATCAATACTTGATGATCAGGTCCTTCAAAATGCAAAGTTGCAACTGCCATTAAACTCAAATAAACATCAATAACATTCGTAATCAGATATTGTCAATACTCAGTAATTTATACAAGAGGGTTATAGCGGAATCTTTCCTCATACGAACGAGATTAAAATCCTTCCAGCATTGAAAAGATTCGGAGGTAAAACTATCTTCTTCCATTCCCCCTTCTCTCCTTTTCCCTCCCCTCCCTTTCCCACCCTGTCCCCACTTCTATATCCGAGCAAAGGGTTAAGAAAGAGTGAGGGAGACAAAGTAACTTATTTAGTAACATAAAAGATGTTAATGAAACTGGGTTGCAAAATATGTGCATCCGCATTCACGAAATGTAAGAGAATCCATGATTTTGGGTGTAGGTAGTCAAAGTTTTGGAAACTTTTTAAGTATATAATAATCCTAGAACTCTAGAAGTCCAAAACTCCAACTTGAAACTCCAATGATTTATCACTTGTAACCACCATTAAAAATCAAAGAATTTGGCGATGCTCAAAGTAGCTATAAAAAAGGTAACAAAAGCTCTGGATATCGAACACTCCCCCAATGATCTTTTTACTTTCATTTTTTTTTTGATAAGGTAAGAAAACTAGATTGATCGAAATCAACCTATAACACCCTTTCGGATGAGAAATGTGCAAGAAAATCAATGATTTTCAAACCACCAGGTGAAACATAATAAAAGGACAAAGGAGAAACTCTCAATCAACAATAAGAAAGTCACTACAAAGATCCCAACAAAGGATTAAAGAATGATATAATAAATAAACTTGAGAAATAGCCTTCCAAAAAAAATGCAAATAATTCTAAAGGGATAACAAAGAGACCCCAAACTATAATGAAGAAAACTTCAGATTTAGTAGAAATAATTTTCAGATTTCAGTAGAAATACAAAAATATTAAAAGCTCCAACCACATTTGTAGCATCACATCACAATTGAAATATTGCTCTTAAATCCCTGATTTAATCCTTCTTTAACTAAGATATAAGACTATGATGAACTCTCCTAGGCTAAAATGGAGAGTAAATCAAAGTCTAATCTTTAAAAAGAAGAAAACCAAGAAAGAAAACTGAAAATTTTCAATTAAACGGACATAAAAAAGACTAGCAATCTTGACAACCATGTAGATGGAATAAGATGGTTATGAAGAAAGGGACTAAAGAGGAGAGAAGAAAGGTTGCGAAGGAGACCAAATTTTTTTTCCAGATCTTATTTTTCTAAGAATTTGAGAGTTTTAGTATTTGACGTTATTTGAAATATTTAATGTTTTTTATTTAATTTTTAAAAATTTATTTGTTATTTTCGGATTTATTACACCTTTTTATCAACAACTTTCTTATATATTAATACTTGGTTCACTTTTAAGGTATTCCGGACCCTTAAGTTTTACTTCGGTTTCAAAATCGTTATAATCTTTATTCGCAATTTAAATTCTAAGTTTTTATAAAAGAAATTCAAATTTCGATTTTAAAACTTATAAATTTACTTGGCTTTTGTATTATGTTTCACTCCTCTTTTGTTTTTCACTTTTTCTTTTCTATTTTTTCGCATTTTGAGGTGTGCATTCACCCAGGGACGATTCTAAAGGATGATTCATGTCAGCCGACCCCAAATCATTTTGGGATTAAGGCTCTGATGTTGTTGTTGAGAGAGTTTTCTCTCTCAAGATTCTCTCACTTCTTTTGTTTGCTTTTGTGAATGAATATTTAGGGTCACACTTTAGCTAGCGGTTTAGAATGTCCATACAAATAATTCACTACACAACCATTCTAGTTTGCTAATGAGCTAATACTTTTACTTTCGTTTTTATTTGGTCAACTATGCTATTCTTACTTTCCTTTTTGGATACTACTATATCTTCAGACTGTTCTCTGAAGTTTGTCACTTCTCTCTACTCTTCATTATTCTATTGTATTGTATACATAGGTTTCTAAGTAAAACAAAGGTAGGGAAATCATAGTGATAGTCAGACAGATGGAGTATAAGACATCATGTAACAAAACAGAAGAAACTGATTTCTAAGAACTCCAACCGTTGTATATATTCAATTATTCATACATAATATAGACTATACAAGGAAAGTTAACATAAACCGTGTTTGGAGGGATGAATTTGTAGTGAAAGGGAGGAGAGGAAAACGAAAGGGGGCGAAATCCCTTATTTGGTTGTTAACAAGATCAGTCAGATTAAAATGAAGGAGATGAAAAGTAAAGCATCCATTTTCTCCCGTATAAGTCTAATTAAAATTCATCCTACAGAGGAATAATTTGGCTAAGTCTACCTCCCTTCCCCTTCTCTCCTAATGGTATCAAAACAAATCTGTAACGGACCCAATTTTCAACATATAGTGAGAAACCACGAAACAAACAATTAGCAATTGCAATGACCTCCTCAAATTAGCCAAATCATAAATAACAGGCTTGTCATCCACATACAGTACCACTTTTTTCAACAAAAAAACTTTTTAACGAATTAGGTTCCTCTCCGTTTCTTTGGAGGAAATAGAGGGTCCACAGAAAAATAGGCAATGGAGGGAGTATAATTTCCTAAGATTAAATCTCGGAGACTGATCAGGTAATGGAGAGGATAGTTGTATACTGACTTGTTTTATACAAATAGCACAATCAGCAAACAGCAAATTATCAATCCAAAATTCAAATACAACAACCACAATCAAGTTAAAGAACACTATAATTTCAAAAACTACTCCCTCCGTCTGAATAATTGGGTCACCGTTTTTATAATTTAATCAAAGGTAAACAAACGACAGGGACAGTGGTAGTATTCAATATGAACCGTAGTTCCCATTACAAAATGAAATCAACCCACCTACAAGATTAACCAGTTAATAGATCCTACAACCAGTTGTACCCAGTTGTATGCTCTAGAACCCGAGCTATATAATAAAGTTTTCAAGTTTTGTTTTAAAGAAGTCGAGCTATACCATAAAATTTCTGAACTCACTCACTTAAACATAAAAAAAAATTAACTTTAAGAAAGCTCAAAAAAATTACACATAAGCTCGATAAGATATAACTTGGTTGTATGATGCTATTGTACCACTAGAGGTATAATGATATTTGTGAAGATTAACAGGGTCACAATTTTTCTAGCAATGCCAAACAATCAAACAATACCGGACTAGTTAGACTCTTAAGAAACTAGTTTCACATTAACTAATGTACTCTCTCCGTCCCATTCATTTGTTTATTTAAATACCGCTCACATTGGTAAACAAATGATTGGCACGTAGGGAGTAAGACATAACTTATGTGGGAGACTTCACAATAACTTATCGTGAGACCGTCTCGTACAAGAATTGGTGATATGTGAGTATGCGACTATCCAAACACCAAACACACACAAATTTCACAACTTTCTACATCAATCGACTACCCAGAAAAACCCAGATCTCAAAAAATGCGGATCAAATGGGGAAAAAAAACGATTGATAAGATCAAACCCAATAAAATTCAACATTTACCAAAAGAAATTTAAGGAAAAAAAAAAGGAAGAAAACATACTGGGTTTCTGGGGTTTGCCCTGATCCCATTTAGAAAGAGAATAGTAGACTTTTTCACGAGCAAGGGCTTCAGATTTGAAGGGTTCCTTAAGGCAATTACGAACGAGATTAGCGCAGATGTTAGAGTAACTAATGTATGTCATCCCTGCGGTTCTCCAGAATGGTGCTGCTGCTCCACTGCTCATTTTCTATCTTCTTTGTTTTTTTTTCCTCTGGAATTTCTGGGATTGAGATTCAATTAAATGAAGACCTAGGAATGTTGAATACTTCTTGTTGATTGTGAAAGAGGGTTGTAGACTTTTTTTTAGCTTCTCTTTTGGGTTAGATGCTAATTTCGAAAAGGCTACCCATACGGCCATACACATTTGTTATAGTTAGCTATGTTAGATTAATTTAGGGTTAGGTTAGTCATTTTGCATATATAGTTAATTAATTTAAGGTTAGTTTTATTTCATTATTTGATTTATTTTGTTTCCATTAAATTTAGTCAATTACTTAAAAATAGAATTATTTATTATTCAATTAAATCAATTTTGAATTTTTGACAAAATCTAATTATCATATTCAATTACATCTGACTAACTTTTGCATCAAATTAACGAAACCCGAATTTTAAATAAGTTCGAGTAAATTAAGGTTCATCCAAAAATTGAATTAGGGATCATAATAATGAATTTCGTCAAACATTTTCCCCCCTAATTTAGTTCTTAATAAAATTGATGATCCTTTATACAAATAATAAAATTGTAAAGCGCATGGCGACACGCTTGCCGATTCGCAACATCAACAGGTAGCATAAGTATCGAAATAACAGCAACAGAAAGCCCAAAAACGACGACGAATTTGGGGAAATACGCTTGATTAACATCATCAGGATGTTGATAATTGATTAGTAAGTATGCCTTGAAAACGAATACTAATACGACGACGATAATTGCTACGATTAGTAATGCGAGATTGAAATCCCCCATTAATTTGGAAAATTAGGGTTTGGGATTTTGTTGATTTGGGGAAAAATTATGGAAGTCGTGTTAATGTGTTTGTTAGATCTTAGTTTAAGGAGAGAAAAGAGGAGGGAGACGGTGTTGTGTTTTTTTTTTTTTGAGTGAAATGACGGTTTTGTCCTTGTGGGGAAGGGGATCATAATAATGAATTTTGATTATTTGTAGAAGGATTCATCAATTTTATTAATAGAATTCGATTAGGAATTGATTGTTCGAATAAAATTAGGGTTCAAATAATTACGTTTTTTTCGAAAAATAAATCAATTATAAAAAAATAATAATTACTAAATCAGAAAAACAAAGTAATTCCTAAATTCCTTTAATCAATTTCTAAAATCGTTGAATCTAAATTGGGAATTTAGAAAAATAAATGAAATATAAAAAAAACTAACCATAAAAAAAAACCAACCATTTAAAAAAAGTTATCCATAAAAAAAAACTAACCATAAATTAGTTAACTACATTTGCAAAATGACTAACCTAACCCTACATTAATCTAACCGAACTAACTATGGTTTGCCACGTGTCAAGTAGTTATTGGTTTGTATATAAAAATTTTGTACACATGTGTATGTGTATCATCTTCCTGCTAATTTTTGGGTTGGTGATAATTATACACTAGTAGTACTAGTGTAGAACCCGCGCAAATGTGTGGTTTTTTAGATAATAATATACAAAGACGTTAAATATTATAGCTTGGTAAGTGGTATAACTGTATAAGAGAGAAAATTTGATAGTTTTCACACCAAATAAGATTGATATTTAACTGAAACTAATTATATAAATCATTAATTATTAAAAATAATATTATTATACAATTACATTTACCAAAAGAATAACCTCAAGTAATGACTTAATTATACAATAAAATTAGAGAATTTGCAAAATGAGATAGTCAACTTGTAGAGTACCTTTGTAGCAAAAAAAATAGGAAAATAGAACTATGAAAAAAATTGTGGAGAATATTTTTCTCATATCATCCTCATTATTAATGCAATCCCACATGTATAGTAAATAAAAATATCTCATTAATGTGTGTTTACAAATTAAAAATTAGTAATAGTATCTCCTATTTATGATATATAATTAATACTTGTATGATATAGTGTGAGGAGTGAGGACCAATACAGAACATTTCACTTCAGCGAGAAAAATTGAGAGACCTCTTATTCTGTTAGTAGAAGGGGATGTGTTAAGTTACGAGTACTTTTTAAAGAAATCATTATTGCATTATGAGAAATTTAGCAACTTATAGTTTATAGTTTAATAACAATTTTATTTTATTATAATGAAAAAATTCATAATTTTGAATTTAATTAAAATATTAGAGTATAATTATAATTATAATAAAATTATATTTTAAGAAAAATATAACAGTTTATTAAAAGAAAGTTTAGTTGTTTCCATATCAAGGCAGATGTATTTTGGAGGCAAAACTAAGAGAATTTTATTCTCTTAGTAGTAAGGGGGATTCCGGCTTGTTTTAAAAAATTGTTAATATAATTGAAGAAAATTCGTCTTAGTTCATACTCCCTCCATTTTCCTATTTTCACCCCCATTTGCTTTTTGGAGGTCAAAGTTTCCGAACTTTGACCGTCAATAAGTTGGAGAATAAAAACTATTTATTTATAAAACTAAAACATTTACAATTAATATCAAGACATCTTTCGCGAAAAAAAATTTCAAGAAAAAAAAAATAACATATAGATATAGAAAAATACGGTTAAAGTGGCGTCTTAGAGACCGCAATAAAGCAAATGGTGTAAAAATAGGGAAATGGGGGGAATATATGATACTTCCTCCATTCTCATATAATCTACCCATTTCCATTTGGAACAACAACAAGACAATGAAGATTAGATGCAACTTGTGTGTTTAATTATCAAATAAAGTAGATTTTTTAAGAGGTGGGATCAAGCTTAATCTTCCCACCAAAACAAGCCCTACCCGTTTTTGCTAATAAAGAGAGGGAAATGTGAGTGGGAGTAGATATTTTACAAAAAGAGTGTGAAAATGAAAGGCAACATGAGCTTTTGAATTTCCCACCAAAAGACATCAAATCAAAATAAAAATAGGTTAAGTAACCTATCAAACATTACATTTTCTACTAGCCTAATAAATTACACTGCCAAAACCAAAAACCTACTCAAAAACCTTCAAAACTGATTTTACACATTCTTATTGAGAGCTGAAATTACATCAAAAATTACATAAAATTACAGAAACTGAGATTACACAATGAAAAACCAAATTTGAGTGATGATGAGAGGCATAGAGTTGTGTGTCTCTTGTTTGAAAGCTGAAAAAACGGGAAACCACAACATGGCAAGATGAATGAAGTTGCAGCCAAGTTCAATGTGACAAGGAAATGCATTGTTAGCATATGGACAGCAGCTAAAAAAAAGAGGCAAGAGGAAGTGCCTATCAATGTAAGGAGTAAAATAAAAGGAAAGAAGAGGAAAGAAAGGATACCTTGTCCAATTGATGCCATAATGACACTTGATGTCTCAAAGAGAACAACTTTGAAGAGGTTGGACAAGGCTATAGGGCATTCACCATCTACCTGCCATAGATGGGTAAAACAAGGTGTAACACCCCATACCCCAAGGTGCCTTATCAAGACCACCTAGTACATGAGAATGCTAGCATCTCGGTTACCCGAGGCATAGTAATCAAAAGTGACCATCAAGAAACGTACTTTAAGTAAATGAGTTTAAAGTGATTACATCAAAACCAACTGTAAAATGAAATACAACTGTTCCAAACCAAAAATCCAACTAAGTAATTAAAATGTCATGACACAACAGCGGAAGACTACTATCTGACTCGTGGTAACTCCATCCCCAGCTAATCCCGCGCATATCTGAAAGATACCTGCTAAACAACTGCTCACCATCCCCGAATGGATCACCACAGTTTTCAAAACATTTAAACATGGTCAGTTACCGCACAAACGATATAAGACAATACTACAAACATATACACAATCACAATCCTCCAACGCCGTTACATCACCAATCATCTGACTACACACTAAAGTGTGTAGCCCTGCCAGAATATCCATTGCAACAAATATTCCACACCGCCAGTGGGGGACTGCAGCGGTTCCCACCTAAGCCCCGCTCATCTCCATCGAGCGAATAACCCATGTTCCTTAATGTGCACATCCCCTTGTGACAGGAACCACAAGGGGCGAATCAAGGACGTGAAGACACTCCCGCAAGTGAATCCACTCAGCCTAGGGCGCACCTCGCGAACCACAGACAATCAACAACAACCAATTACAATAACAATGTAAAACAATCCCAATACCAAATACGATATAATCACATGCCAATCAACCAAACCACCATTTTATAATCATTTACACAATAACTGAGTAGGGAAACCCTATCTGGAATGAAATTACCAATATCAATCACAAGCAGCGGATCAAAAGCGTTCCTCTACGAAATCACCTTCTATAATCACATAATCATACAATTACAATCTATAATCAACAACAATCCCAATAACAATATTAATGAATCGACATAACAACGCTACAAGGATCTTACCGATAATACGACGATCTCAACGGTATAAAGAACTCCGAAATCCGACAACTCTAGCCCTTGGATTTGATAGCAATGCGAGAAGAGAAATTAACGTTGTTTGTTTTCTTTGTAAAAAGGTTTAGAATTTAGGTAAAAAGTAAAAAGAACTGACGCAAATACTTTATATAACCTTTTCACGCCTTGCTATCAAACCCGGCCAAAAACACGCATAACCCGCCATACTCGATCGAGTAACTAAGGTACTCGATCAAGTACCGCCTACTCGATCGAGTTACTCCTACTAGATCGAGTACCCATCAGGCAGAACGTACTCCAGAATGCAAAACTAACTTACTCGACAGAGTAAGCCCTACTCGATAAAGTACCCATACCTGATCAAAAAGAGACGGGTAAAGTTTCTTCATAGCTTCTTCCGCCTCCTAAGTTGCCTCCTCAACGTTGTGATTGGACCATAAAACCTTTAGCAACACTGTCTCTCCAGTTCTAGTCTTGTGAACCTTGCGATCTAGGATCTCTTTTGGCACTTCAAGGTAAGACAAGGATTCATCCAACTCAATGTTCTCAACCTCTAGCACATGAGAAAGGTCACTCACATACTTCCGTAGTTGAGACACATGAAACACATTATGTACCCGATCCAAAGCTGGTGGCAAAGCTAATCGATAAACAACCTCTCCCACATGATCCAAAATCTCATGAGGACCAATGAACTTTTGGCTTAGCTTCCCTTTCTTACCAAATCGCATTACACCACGCATAGGTGACAGTTTCAAAAGAACCTTGTCCCCAACTTGGAACTCAATGTCCCGATGATGTAAGTCCGCATAGCTCTTTTATCGATCTTGTGCTACTTTCATCTTTTATCGAATCAACTTCACATGTTCTACCATATCTTCTACCATCTGTGGACCTAAAACCGCTGCCTCAGCGCTATCATCCCAGCAAATCGGACTCCTGCATCTCCTCCTATACAAAGCCTCAAACAGAGACATCCCAATACTCGTATGGTAGCTGTTGTTGTAAGAAAACTCAATCAAATCCAACCTATCCTCCCAGCTACCACCAAACTCCATCACACAAGCCCTTAACATGTCTTCCAATGTCTTGATTGTTTTCTCTGTCTGCCCATATGTTGCAGGATGAAATGCAGTACTCATCTTCAAGGTAGTCCCCATCAATTCCTGCAACTCTTGCCAAAACCGAGAAATGAATCTCGCATCTCGATCTGATACAATGTCCTTTGGCACTCCATGTAGCCTCACTACATTCTTCCTGTAGCCATTTGCCAACTGCACCTTACTCCACGTATCTTTCATGGGAATAAATGAGCTGACTTGGTCAACCGGTCAACGATCACCCATATCATGTTATTACCTTGCTGACTCCTCGGTAAACCCACGATGAAATCCATGGAGATAGATTCCCATTTCCACTCAGGTACCTCAGAGACTGAATCTTACCTTGCGGTATTCGCTTTGCCCCCTTGACTCTCTGGCAAGTCAAACATCTAGCCACAAACTCACCTGTCTCCCTCTTCATCCCAGGCCACCAAAACGTGTTCTTAAGATCCCTATAAAGCTTGTAACCACCTAGATGCACTGAATACGGTGTGTAATGCGCCTCTGTCATGATTATTGACACGGCTATCGCAACCCTATCAAAAATAAAACCAACTGGCTCTAACTTATGAAACAGAGGTAAGTCGGGTATCGTATCCACAGGGAGGCGGTCACTATCTACTTGTTTACCTAAGTCTGTCGACTATCACTGGGTCGTTTGTTTGTTGAAATACTAAACTAAAAGTACGGTAAAAATAAGATGCGATCAAATAAGTGAGGAAAGTGCTAGGATTGTCGGTTCACCAAGGTTTCCTAGGGATCCAAAATTAGGGTCAAAGGTTGGCATAAACTTGGTCTGCAGGGTAGTGAAAAGGTCCTTTCGGTCCGCTATTCGCCCTAAAACATTACTAACTTAGCTTTCACCCTCATTAGAATGCCCTAATGTTCACTAGAGGTCTTACCCCTTCCAATCTCTCAATCTAGGTCAAGGCGTAACGAAATTAACTAGCTAAATGCGTCGACTCAAGCAGCTAATTACAGTTAATTGCAGTGATTAACAACACAAACCAAATTCAGCAAAACCTAATCATCTAATCTCGATCTCCCTAATCACCATTGCTCCCCTATACCCTAGCACAAGGGATCTAGCTACCCATGATAATAAGTAAAGCGATAACAAAAGATAAAGCAAGAACGAACATGGTAAAAATTTGTGCAAAAGAGAAATAACATAAAAGAGAGAAAGGAAATTACAAAGAATGAGATCCGGAAATTAAGAGCAGAGTAACGTCGAGCCCGAAAATAAGAGCCGAGATAAGTTGTATAAAACAGTATGAAAGAATGTCTTTAACCTAATTAATCTTTCCTTTAAATAGGAAAGATGTTTATTTAACCTAAGTACGATAATAAGATAATAAGTAAATAAGTTCTCGCAAGAAAATCTTGCGTCAGATAGCAAAGTACTCGATCGAGGACATTAGAACTCCTCGATCGAGTAACTCCTAGAAAAAACCTCTCGATCGAGGACAAAAAGTACTCGATCGAGGACCACCAAAAAGGCACCTCTCGACCGAACACAAAAAGTACTCGATCGAGCACTATAGTACTCAATCGAGTGCTTTTCAGCGCGTAATTCCTTCTTCGCGCACTGAATTTCAAACGGCCGCCATTTCTTCGTTGCTTGTCGGAAATAAGCGATTTTCGTGGCGTTGGAAACTAAGAGAATAAGCTTTCGTATCCAATTGGAATAACTTGATTATAGTTTGTAGAACTCGAGTTATGACTCTTCAAAGTAGGCACTAGTTATATGAAGCTCTTCCTTTGCTCGCCTAGCTACCTTACTTCTATGCGCATCACAAATTAGTAGTTTCCAAGCTCCGACTCAACTCATCTCCAAAATGTATGCATAGGGACATGTTCTAAGCTTGATTTTGCTTCTCTTTGGTTCATTCCTGCAAATATGACAAGAGAAACCAAAGTAGACAATTCGGGGGACATTTGTAGCTTAATACTACGTAATATGCATAGAAATGCGTGCAAATAAGGCTTAGAAAGACTATATAAAATGCACGCATCAAACCTCCTCAAACCAAACCTTTGCTTGTCCCCAAGCAAACTATATGCAAAACTAATGGAACAGAAAAGAAAACTCAGAGCTAGCTACAAATTGTCCACTTAAACCGATTTAATGCAAGCACTAATACTTATAGCAAAACAGTCAAATGCAAACGAGTCATAAGATGTTTATAATAAAGCTGAACCGTCGACCTTGCAAGACCTTTAATAATGGACTCTCGCGGGTCACTCTTCTCTCATGAAGCAAAGGGTAAACATATGAATATAAGAGAGAAAGAAATATAGTCGCTCACCTAAACTACGACCCACATAAATATGCATGCAGCTAATATGATAGACAATTCTAACTACCGTGCACATACATTCCAACCAATCAAGGTCCCGTCACAGCCGAGGGCTTACAAAAGTATGAGAAAGTGAGGTAATGGGTAAGAAAGGCAAAACATTTTGGGAATGTGAGGTAATAAGTCAAGCTAGCTACCTAACAAAACCAAAATAAACAAAATCCGCTTCTAATCCATCTCAAAATTTGAACAAAATGCCCTCAAATCGGCATAACAGCTCACTGAACCAAATACATACTCTTCATAAGATATGAGATATGAATATAGGAGCAAAAACCGTTTCATCGAAATTTTCAATTCTTTTCTTTTTCTTTTTTCTTCCCTTTTCTCGGTTTTTCTGATTTTTTTTTCTTTTTTTTTTCTTTTATCAAATTATTTTTTCAATTTCATTTCCCCTTCTTTCTTTTCTACCAACTCCAACTTTACAAAACAAACCAAATTTGGCATCAACAAACAATATACCACAAAACAATCTAAACTAGCTTGATAAGGCAGACTAAATTTGGAATGTAGCTAAGGGTCAAAAGGCAAATTTGGCTAAATGTGGAGTTAAATGGGTAAAAATGAAAGAAAAAGGGAATGTAAGCACCTCCCTGCATGTGACACCAACCACTAACCCAAATGTATGTAGGCAAAAAGCAATTGAATTTCATATACGTGTAAATTAATGATACATGCTATGCAAGGAGTATACTACTCACAATCCTACATGAAACTGGTCACAAATGACAGCAGTTTATAAGGCTCTAAAACTTAGAAATTATGAGTAGGTTGCCAACATTTCAGGTCAAGTTTATTCGTTCAGCTAAATTTTAACATTAACTCGTAGATTATGCAAAATGACAAAGCTAAAAAGATAATAGTTTAACAGAAGGCTTAAGCAAAAAGGACCAAAAGTAGTGCAATTTCATCATCGAAATCTACCGTTCCGACTCAACCTATATGCAAAATGAGACATGAAATTTTTTGAATTTTTGAATTTTATAGGATTTTAATTTTTTTTGAAATTAAAACAAACAATGCATGCAAAAATTAAACTTGATAACAGAAATGCAATAAAAATAACATGCAGACACAGATATGGATGCATATACCTCCCCAAACCAAACTGTACAATGCCCCCATTGTACCCAAAATAGGGAAAGGAAATGCAAATTAAGAAGAAGAGTGAAGCAGTAGAAAACTTACAAGATAGCGCGAACTAGGGACCTCCCCAAACCAGCCACCAACATGAGAGGTCGCTAATAGCTTCATAGCAACATCACTGGAAGCGAATCAAAACAACGAACTCGATGGAGAAGAATAGTGCTCGATCGAGAAACCCCTAATATGCGAACTCCTAGGTGCCAGTGAAGCACCTGCAAAGACGCAAATAGCGACCACAAACACGACCAAAAACCAAGTCTATATTGTTCACAGTCTATGGTTTGAAAACCAATTATTAAACACATAACAAAAACTGAAATGTTCGAAAATCAACTAAAACGTTTAAACTCCGGGTTGCCTCTCGGGCAGCGCTAGTTTCAGATAGGTCCCAGCTCGACCTTCTTCTCTTCATCCACCAACAAGAATTAATGGCCCACAACTAGGTTTTTGACTAAATGAAATCCCCTCGGCGTCTATAAGCTTGACTTTTGGTCGCCACAGCACTGCATTGGAAGAACATCGACTCTTTACAACATCGATCATGCCACCACCTTTCTTGGCCTTATCACACGCCTTCTTCTTATGTGAGATGGAATCTTCAAATCCTCCTCCCGGGTCTTCTAACCTGTCAAGATCTGTATAAGAAGAAACAAGACGATATTCCTCCACCTTGCTCTCAAACTGGGGCGGAGGCGTCAAATCAACAACAGTATATGATTTAACGGAAGGAATAGAACGAATCCCATTGAGTTTAATAGAAGGAGTAACATTACCTCCAATTTGACAGGATTGGTCTTCAATTACCTTCTTATCATCATCCGGAATAGGCGTGAATGACGATTCAACACTGTTCATAGCCAAATAATTCGATCGAGACTGAGTAGTGCTCGATCGAACAGTTTCTTCATCAAAACCACTCGATCGAACAGTACTGACCGTTCGATCGAGGTCTTCTTCCTCAGCAGTGCTCGATCGAACAGTATAGGGTGTTCGACCGAGGTCTTCGTCGTACAATTTGTTCGATCGAATGCTGTAAACTGTTCGATCGAACACTTCCTCCTCATATAAGTTATTCGATCGAACATTGTAGGCTGTTCGATCGAATTTTTGTTGCTGTACAGTGCAAAGTCTTCGTATAATGCTTCATTTTCAGCTAAATCCTCGAGTTCCGAGTCATACAAATCATCATCGTCAATAGGCAACTCAGATCCTGCATAGGAAAGACCGCTTTCGGTACAGATAGCATGTACCGTCTCTGATTGCCTATAATCCAACTCGGTAGCTAATTGAGCTATTTGAGATTCAAATAGCTTGAAATGAGCCTCTCTAGATTTATCATTTTCTTGCATTTAAAGTGCAAGTACCTTCACCAAAGACTTCAATTCAGCAATCTCTTCATTCTTTTTAGCAGGAAGAGGGGTTTGTTGTTGCGGGGGCCAGATAAATGGAGGCTTTTGATAGCCTCGTTGCTGAAACGGATGTGGTGGCACATATGGAAAGGAATGACTGGCTTGTCTACACTGTCTAAACGCATAGACTTCGTCGTTCTCCACCAAACAAATATCATCATTGTGCCCCGCAGCACCACATCTCTCACAGTAGACTACCTGTTGTGCCATGGGATGGAACATAAGTGGAAGATCAAAGGTACTCAAGCCTTCCCTTTGATGACCTTTCTTCAAGAACTGTCTAGTTAGGATCTGTAGGACCTATTAAGACAACACTAGAAGAAAAGGTAAGAACTGCCTCAAGGAATAAATTCCTTGAGGCTAAAGCCAGACAAAAATAAAGCAAGCAAACAAAATAGTTGCCTCACCGGCAATGTCGCCAAAATTTGACACGGCTGTCACAACCCTATCAAAAATAAAACCAACTGGCTCTAACTTATGCAGCAGAGGTAAGTCAGGTATCGTATCCACAGGGAGGCGGTCACTATCTACTTGTTTATCTAAGTCTGTCGATTACCACTGGGTCGCTTGTTTGTTGAAATACTAAACTAAAAGTACGGTAAAAATAAGGTGCGATCAAATAAGAGAGGAAAGTGCTAGGATTGTCGGTTCACCATGGTTTCCTAGGGATCCAAAATTAGGGTCAAAGGTTGGCATAAACTCGATCTGCAGGGTAGTGAAAAGGTCCTTTCGGTCCGCTATTCGCCCTAAAATATTACTAACTTAGCTTTCACCCTCATTAGAATGCCCTAATGTTCACTAGAGGTCTTACCCCTTCCAATCTCTCGATCTAGGTCAAGGCGTAACGAAATTAACTAGCTAAATTCGTCGACTCAAGCAGCTAATTACAGTTAATTGCAGTGATTAACAAAACAAACCAAATTCAGCCAAACCTAATCATCTAATCTTGATCTCCCTAATCACCATGGCTCCCCTATACCCTAGCATAAGTGATTTAGCTACTCATGATAATAAGTAAAGCGATAACAAAAGATAAAGCAAGAACGAACGTGGTAAAAAGATGTGCAAAAGAGAAATAACATAAAAGAGAGAAAGGAAATTACAAAGAATGAGATCCGGAAATTAAGAGCAGAGTAACGTCGAACCCGAAAATAAGAGCCGAGATAAGTTGTATAAAACAGTATGAAAGAATGTCTTTAACCTAATTAATCTTTCCTTTATATAGGAAAGATGCTTATTTAACCTAAGTACGATAATAGGATAATAAGTAAATAAGTTCTCGCAAGAAAATCTTGCGTCTGATAGCAAAGTACTCGATCGAGGACATTAGAACTCCTCGATCGAGTAACTCCTAGAAAAAACCTCTCGATCGAGGACAAAAAGTACTCGATCGAGGACCACCAAAAAGGCACCTCTCGACCGAACACAAAAAGTACGCGATCGAGAACTATAGTACTCGATCGAGTGCTTTTCAGCGCGTAATTCCTGCTTTGCGCACTGAATTTCAAACGGCCGCCATTTCTTCGTTACTTGTCGGAAACAAGCGATTTTCATGGCGTTGGAAATCTAAGTGGATAAGCTTTCATATACAATTATAATCACTTGATTATCATTTGTAGAACTCGATTTATGGCTCTTCAAAGTAGGCACTAGTTATATGAAGCTCTTCCTTTGCTCGCCTAGCTACCTTACTTCTATGCGCATCACAAATTAGTAGTTTCCAAGCTCCGACTCAACTTATATCTAAAATGTATGCATAGGGACATGTTCTAAGCTTGATTTAGCTTCTCTTTGGTTCATTCCTGCAAATAGGACAAGAGAAACCAAAGTAGACAATTCGGGGGACATTTGTAGCTTAATACTACGTAATATGCATAGAAATGCGTGTAAATAAGGTTTAGAAAGACTATATAAAATTCACACATCAATTATGTTTTTCAACTCCTCATCCTTAGGTACACACGATCTCCCATCAAACCGAACTCAAAATGAATAGAGAACCAAGACACCGTCCCTTTCTCTACTCGAGCTCGCCACTCCTGAATCTTGGGATCAGGTGCCCGTTTCCTACGAATATCGTCATAAAGATCCAGCTGAACTGTCAAATCACCTCTAGCATCCCCTTTCTGGGTCACATGTATCCCCATCTTGGTCACTTCATCTTTCAGCCTCATCAGTGACATAGTTGTGCATAGAGAATGCACACTCTTCCTGCTCAACGCATCGGCCACCACATTAGACTTCCCTTCATGGTATATGATATCCATGTCATAGTCTCCTATAAGCTCTATCCACCTCTTCTGTCTCATGTTCAACTCCTTTTGAGTAAAGATGTACTTTAGACTCTTGTGATCAGAAAACACATTAAAGGTCGCCCCATAAAGATAGTGTGTCCAAATCTTGAGAGCAAACACAACTGCACCCAACTCTAGATCATGCGTCAGATAGTTCTCCTCATAAGACTTCAATTGCCTAGAAGCCTAGGCAATGACTTTACCATTTTGTATCAACACACAACCCAACCAATTTTTCAAAGCATCTAAATACACCTCGAAGTTCTCCCTTCTTTCAGGTAAAGCTAAGACTGGAGCTGTGGTCAAACGCTCCTTTAATGTTTGGAACGTCGTCTCACAACTTTCATCCCATCGAAACTTGTTCTCTTTCCTCATCAACGCTGTCATAGGTCTGGCGATCTTCGAAAAGTCTTTCACGAACCGTCGATAGTACCCTTCCAAACCCAAGAAACTCCTGATTTCGGCCACATTCTTTGGTGCCTCCCAGTTAGACACCGCCTCAATCTTGCAAGGATCCACAACTACACCCTCTTTAGAGATCACATGGCCCAGAAAAGCCACTTTCTCTAGCCAGAACACACACTTAGACAACTTAGCATATAATTGGTTGTCACGAAGAGTTTGCAACACCAATCATAAATGCTCCTCATGCTCCTCCTTAGTCTTGGAATAGACTAAGATATCATCTATAAACACCACCAGAAACTAATCCAAGTACTAGCTGAAAAACCCGTTTCATCAGATCCATAAACACTGCTGGCGCATTAGTCAACCCAAACGGCATCACCACATACTCATAGTGACCGTACCTCGATCGAAAAGCTGTCTTTGGTATATCTTCATCCCGAATCCTCACCTGATGGTACCCCGACCTTTGATCAATTTTTGAAAAGTCACATGCGCCACTCAACTGGTAAAAAAGATCATCCATCCTTGGTAAGGGATACCCGTTCTTCACTGTGACACGGTTCAGATCCCTGTAGTCTATACATAACCTCAAGCTCCCATCTTTCTTCTTCATGAACAAGACCGGTGCACCCCACGGCGATACACTTGGTCTAATGTATCCCTTATCCACCAAATCAGTCAACTGTTTCTTCAGCTCCTCTAACTCCTTAAGGCCCATACGGTACGGGGCCTTAGAGTTTGGCTCCGTCCCTGGTTTCAACTCCAGACTGAAATCTATCTCTCTCTCTCTCTTTGGTGGTAAATCTGGTATCTCATCGAAAAATATCTGAAAACGTCCCCACCACTGGTATCTCAGCTGCTATTGGTTCCACCATACTAGTATCTTTCACATGGCATAGGATCAAATGATACCCCTTCCTCAAGTAAGACTTCAATGTCACCGCTGCAATCACTTTGACTTTGGGTTTGACAACAAACCCACGATAAGACACACTAGTCCCCTTAGGACCTCTTAAAGAAACCTTTTTTTGATGACAGTCTATCCTAGCCTTATACTTACCCAACCAGTCCATCCCGACTATCATCTCAAAACCATCTATAGAAAACTCCAACAAGTCAGCTGGAAGATCAACTTGCCCAATAACCATGGACACCCCTCTATACAACTTCCCACAAGACACTGACTCCCCAGACGGTATAAAAACCTCATCTTTCACAGACTCAAACTCTCTCAAACCCAAAGACTTAGCATGACTCGATGATACAATTGAGTGTGACGCCCCCGAATCAAACAAAACAAAGGTAGAAACGTTGTTAACAAGCAAAGTACCGGTAATCACATGTGCATCATCCTCAGCAGCTTGCTTGTCCATCATAAACAGCTTGCCACTGCTCTTTTGTCCACCCCTTGCACTGTACTAGCAGATGTATAGGGTTTGGCAGTTGACCCCCGATTGTTATTAGCCGCCGATTTCTGATAAGAATTACCGCCATTGCGGTTGAACCCACCGTTGTTGTTACTCTGCCCTCCTTGGTTGCTCCATGACCCAGCTGGTCGGTTGCTAGCATAGCTCTACGTCGATCCTTGTGAAAAGCTCCCCTAAGACTGTCTTTGAAAGCCTCTCCCCACTACACTAGTACACTCATGCCTCTTGTGACCCATACTGCCACAGTTGAAACACGATATACCTCAGCTGCTGCTACTAACACGATCACACCCATAAGAAGATCCTCCACTAAAGCCCGACCCAGAATAATAAGCCCTTGCCTGGTTGTGGTTACCCCTCTTGTAACTAGATTGGGCACCACCATCGCTCTCAGCCTTCCTCTTTCTGAGCCCTTCTCTTTGTTTTCCTTGTCCATCTCGACCAACCTCTTAGCCCTTCCAGCCCTCTTATAAGCCTCCTTCACATCGGTAATAAGAGTCCCCGCCGGTAGTTTCTCCATAATCTGATAAGTCAACCCTTTCTCAAAGCGAAGTGCTAAATTCTCCTGATTTAGCCCCATATCCTCAGCATATCTGGCATTTTCGTTGAACTTGTAATAGTACTCGGTCACTGTCATATCCCCGGTCATCTTAAAGGAATCAAACTCATCATGGAGTTTGCTGCAAACATGCTCCGGAACGAACTCCTGCCTCATAGCCCTCTTGAACTCAGACCACGGGATTGCAGTCTTACCCTGTTTCTTGTAGATGTCTAAAGCACTATCCTTCACCTTATCCCACCATTCCCTAGCTGAATTTCTCAGGTAGAACGTCGCTTGTTCCACCTTAAACTCTTCCGGACAGTGTACCACTCCAAAGATATTATCCATCTCACGGTGCCAGTTGTCGAGCAAAATCGACGCACCTGTACCCACATAGGTAGTGGGGTTGAAGCGAGATATCGTAATGCTCATCTTGGCAAAGTCTACCCCGACCTCCTTATCTTTCCCCATCTTCTTGAGGGTTTCGGTAAGCGCGTCTTGATGCTCAAGCATCTTGGCGATCTCCTCAACACCCATCTTCTGAGCCCTAAAGTACAAAGCTGATCTCTTTGGCGGCATATCTTTGAGTTATAAAAGGGAGATAAACATAGGCACATAGCCTACGACTCTAAGCAAATATGACCCGCACATAACTTACTTGATCGAGTAACCACACCAACTCGATCGAGTAGGAGTCACTCGATCGAGTAAGATACAAACTCGATCGAGTACCCCAACTCCAGAATCTGCCCAGAACTGACACAAAACATACTCGATCGAGTCACATATGTACTCGGTCGAGTACCGGATACTCGATCGAGTACTCCCCTTACTCGATCGAGTAGCACAATCCAGTAGCTACTGCCCAACGTATACATATACCCACTCAATCGATCTCGGCATACTCGATCGAGTCTACCCTACTCGATCGAGTTCCCCACACTCGATCAAGTCATGTTGGAGATTCTACATTACCCGCATGCCTTTAACTTTATAACTTTTCGTAAAACAAAAACATACTTATACATTAAAACTCTTATTCGCATGTTACTAATACCACAACATTATAAATCCAATTTCGTCACATAAACATGCTTAAACCACAAATCATATTATCATGAAACAATTACTTTCATCTTTTCCATTACGTCACCCATTCAACCACATGTTCATCCAACATATTCATATGAACAATAATAAACAAATAGCGATCCCATGACACCCCATAGTGACCGATTCAAAAGTTGTAGGGCGAGTTTGCGACTTTAGGACGTCTCCCAAGCCTTTGCATTAGCTCCTAACAACTCCTACCCGTGTTCATTTTAATTTGACTATCTACATTCATGAGATTCATTAGTTACAGGTTCCAAAATTGTCGCTCTGATACCACTTTGTAACACCCCCATACACCAAGGTGCCTTACCAAGACCACCTAGTACATGAGAATGCTACCATCTCGGTTACTCGAGGCATAGTAATCAAAAGTGACCATCAAGAAACGTACTTTAAGTAAATGAGTTTAAAGTAGTTACATCAAAACCAACTGTAAAATGAAATAAAACTGTTCCAAACTAAAAATCCAACTAAGTAATTTAAATGTCATGACACAACAGTGGAAGACTACTATCTGACTTGTGGTGACTCCATCCCCAGCTAATCCCGCGAATATTTGAGAGATACCTGCTAAACAACTGCTCACCATCGCCGAATGGATCACCTTAGTTTTCAAAACATTTAAACAGGGTCAGTTACTGCACAAACGATATAAGACAATACAACAAACAGATACACAATCACAATCCTCCAACACCGTTACATCACCAATCATCTGACTACACACTAAAGTGTGTAACCCTGCCAGAATATCCATCACAACTGATATTCCACACCGCCAGTGGGGGACCGCAGCCGTTCCCACCTAAGCCCCGCTCATCTCCATCGAGCGAATAACCCATGTTCCTTAATGTGCATATCCCCCTTGTGACGGAAACCACAAGGGGTGAATAAGGGCATGAAACCACTCCCGCAAGTGACTCCACTCAGCAAAGGGCGTACCTCATGAACCACAGATAATCAACAACAACCAATTACAATAACAATGTAAAACAATGACAATACCAAATACGATATAATCATATGCCAATCAACCAAACCACCATCTTATAATCATTTACACAATAACTGAGTGGGAAAACCCTACCTGGAATGAAATCACCTATATCAATCACAAGCAGCGGATCAAAAGCGTTCCTCTACGAAATCATCTCCTATAATCACATAATCATACAATTACAATCTATAATCAACAATAATCCCAATAACCCCCAATTCACCCAATTAGGGTTTAAACAATATTAACGAATCGACATAACAACGGTACAAGGATCTTACCCACAATACGACGATCTCAACGGTATAAAGAATTCCGAAATCCGACAACTCTAGCCCTATGATTTGATAGCAATACGAGAAGAGAAATCAACGTTGTTTGCTTTCTTTGTAAAAAGGTTTAGAATTTAGGTAAAAAGTAAAAAGAACTGACGGAAATACTTTATATAACCTTTTCACGCGTTGCTATACAACCCGGCCAAAAACACGCATAACCCGGCATACTCGATCGAGTAACTAAGGTATTCGATTGAGTACCGCCTACTCGATCGAGTTACCCCTACTCAATCGAGTACCCATCAGGAAGAACGTACTCCAGAATACAAAACTAACTTACTCGACAGAGTAAGCCCTACTCGATAGAGTACCCAACAGCTCATAAATCTGAGGTATTACACAAGGTCTCATTAAATCTCACACAAACTCTATACATCCAGCTTTGAGTCAAGATCACAAGATCATTAGGTTACATTTTGCAATGGGTAAATTAGTCTTTGATAGATTGTTTAGGTGTGTCATGTTCAAGGACATGAGCCATATTATTCACATAGATGAAAAGTGGTTTTATATGATAAATCCAAATATAGATACTACATTGGCAGCAATGATGCACTCCCATATAGAAGTTGTAAGAGAAAGAGATACATTACAAAGATTATGTTTTTGGCTGCAGTTTCAAGGCCAACATACAAAGACAATGGTGAAGTTCTATTTGATGGCAAGATTGGTATATGGCCATTTACTTACCAAGAACCAGCCAAGAGGAGAAGTAAAAATAGAGTAGATAAAACAATAGTCACAAAACCAATTGAATCAATCACCAAGAAAGTAAAAAAAGAAGCATTCATAAACTTAGTTATACCAGCCATTAAACAAAAACGGTCAGCTTCTGCATCAAAGGACATAAGCATTCAACATGATAATACTAAGCCTCACTTTAATGGGAAAGTTAAAGATTTCATGGAGGCAGCCACATCAAATGGGTTTATTATTAAGTTAACTCAACAACCAGCCAACTCTCCTGATTTAAACATCTTAGATTTAAGTTTTTTTTAGATCAATACAATCTTTACAAGATGAAAATCCAGCCATGACAGTTGATGAATTGGTCAATAATGTCACAGTAGCATTTGAAGCAGAAACAGCAGAAACACTAGACAATGTGTGGCTAAGCTTGCAAGCTTGTATGGTGGAAATAATGAAAAAAAAGGGGGCACAATGACTACCCACTACCATACTTGGCCAAGGCAGCACAAAGAAGGCAAGTGACACTTCCCAGGGATTTACAAGCTGATGAAGAATTGGTGAAGGAGTGTATTCAGTTTTTAATTACTTGTGGATGTTTAGGTGATTTAGATCAACTCATGTTAGACCTAGGCATCCAAGTCCCCTTTTGAAATACCTAGGTAGATGTTTGATTGAGAAACTATCATCAAGTTTATCTAGGACATGATAGTTTGTCAACTCAAACATCAACACCATCAGGTAAGACTCAATTTTGGTAAGCAATGAACTATGTAAGCACTAAGTTTAGAATGACAAATGAATGACATTTTAAGTTTAATGATGAATGCATTGTTACTCTCAGCAAGCAAATTTTCTTCATTGAGTAACTTGACCACATATAAGTGCCTCATCAAGAGGAGACAATATATACATGGAAACTCAGTAATTAAAAAAAAAAAAAGAGTACCTCAACATTCATTGCCTCTTGGTGGCAGCAAATATGGGTCAATAACCATATTGACCTAAGAATAAGGGTACCTCAACATGGCTACCTCTAATGGTGACATTAGTAGCAACAACATGGAGCTCTTATTTTAGGCTTATATGGGTATTGTCCTTAACAGTAAAGCACTAACACAAAATTAACCTCTCAGTTAAGTAAAGACTTTTATTGAGGTTAATTCTAATAGCAGCAAAGACAACATCAACATCATAGTGAATTGGCCCAAGTAAGGAAATGGGTAGATTATATGGAAATGGTGGAAGTACAATTAAGCAATGTCCCAAACAAAACAGATAACCCCCAGTAAAAACAGAACTATCAACAAACAAACTAAACAGACTATCCCATAGTCAAAACAGAATGATCAACACTTTCTATTAACAGTCCAACAGAAAATCCAAACTGGAGCACATTAAATTATCAGCACTTGTATGAAGCACATTCAAAACAGAAATAACATCCAAAAGTCACACTGCATCCCACTGTATCATTGCCTTTAATACTAACCAACACCAGTCAAAAAAGAAAATAGAACAACCAAATTCATCATTACTTCATCAATACCAAATTCCCAGTAAAACAGAACAACATTCAAACCAGGAAGTTGATAAAGCAACATTCAAACAAAACAACCAAATTCCCAACAAAAACTAAACTTCATCATAACTTCATCAAAACCAAATTCCCAGTAAAACAGAACAACATCCAAACCAGGAAAGTAACAAAGCAACATTCAAACAGAACAACCAAATTCCCAACAAAAACTAGACTTTATCATTACTTCATCAATTCCAAATTCCAAGTAAAACGGGTACTAAAATAGGAAAGTGACAAAGCATGAAACGATTAAAGCACAAGTATTAGAAATAAACCTCCCTTTTTAGCAATTTTTTGTCCACTTTTCTAAGCATCCCAATAAAAACTGTTGAATTTCTTCGATTTTGGTGACAAATCAACACAGTTGTCAACAGATTTGCCCATTTCAGCACTGAAATCATGGAGTTCCTCAACTGCAACATCAGTTTACAAATATAAGTAAAAAAAATTAAAATACCAAAAATCTAGTGAAAAAACAAGTAAGATGCGAGATTAAGATAATGATCTACTTCGTACCTCTCTTTTTATCCTTCTTCCTTTTCTTTTCTAAAAAAATGCTACAAAACCTGTCGATCTTCTTTGAACTTGGTGACAAATCACCAGATCTAGGACATTCAATAAAAATCCCCTTCTCATCGACACATGCATCAACATCATTTTCACTATTACCAATTTTCTCACCACAATTAGGGACTTCCTTAGGGATAGAATCAGGAACAACGATAGTTGACTTAAGATAAAACGCCGATGTAACCTCAGTGTCGTCATAAATGTCGGAATCAAGAAGTGACCCATAACCGGAGTACATATCCGAGGCAACATGACCAACCCCGGGTACATATAACAAATGAGCCAGCGATGAATGATAGGAGGACTCAGATTTGGGAATTTTTGTAGAAATTAAGAATGACAAAAGAAAATAAAGATCGACAGAGAAGTAGAGGTAGGTAGAGATCAGAAGGGGATGGGAAACGGCGGAGGAAAGTGTAGGAATTTTTAGAATTTTTATGTGGATGGATCTAGAGAGATGATAATGGGGGCAGTTATGAGGATAGAGAGGGTAGATTTGAATAAATGGGGGTAGAGAGAGTGAGGATAAGGAGAAAGTATGAAAATCTCGTGGGAAATCCGGAAAAAGGGAGGGAGTCATTAGTTATATAGATTAGGTTAATTTAGATTAGATTAATAGTTAGGTTTTTTAAATAGTGGCATATTATGTAAATATAGAAGGGCAATAAGGATATTTTGGTCAATTTTTAGATCCATAAGTAGAAAGAAATGAAATGGGTACATCAAAGTTAAATGGCCCAATAAGGAAATTGGGTAGATTATATGAGAATGGAGGAAGTATTTAATAATTCACAAATTGTTGTTAAGACTGTCTCTTAACATAGGACCAATCCATTAATTAAACGCCCAATGCAAGAAAACCAAAAAATGCAAAGTCGCGTAACTTCTCGCTAGTCTCACTCTTATTAACTCCTTTTGTTTCTGCAACCTCCTCCAACGTTGCATTAAAACTGTCTTTGAACCACTGAATCGTTCTCGGATAATCTGGTCTTGATGATATCCCTCGTCAATAAACTGTGATCTAGTCCCTCCTCATAATATTCATCTTGAATTCATGAGTTTTTAACTTAAAAACCGAAGTTGTCAAAGACTCAAAGTATTTGTTTAAAAACTTAAAAATCCTAGTTTAATTATAAAAGTAAAGCAATATACTTAAAATACTGTGTTGTCAAACTAAACTTACTTGCCATCAACTTAAATCCTGTTTTATATACTGCAAATAAAACTCCAAACTTTTAGTGATAAAATGAAAGACTTGTTTCATCAGAATGTACGACTTTCAAATTAAAATTGTATGTTTTTAAGTTAAGACTATTAGTTGTCAAACTAAGTTCATTGGCAAATTCAAAAGAAAATCACAAGAGTGAAAGACTTAAAGGCTAAACGTTTTCAATTTAAAGCATAAATTTTCAAGTAAAACAATGACATGTTGGGAGTTCGAAGTATAATTTTGATCCCAAAAATGTTCCTTTAAAGACAAAGATCCAAACCTGGTTATCCGCGATCGGTATCACCATCGTTCTCGACATTCTACGTCCTTTGTGTGAATTGATTGGTGGAAGGAATGGTGGTTTGGCGATGGTAAAGCATAAGCAGGGTTGTACTCATGGTGCGGTCGGTGGTTATAGGTGTAGAGGGCGAAAATAACAGTGGTGGTGCCTATAAGAATATGTTATTATTGCATGAGAGTGAATTACAGTAGAAGTTATTTATATACTACATTTACATGTGAACATAATCAATCACAATAAGTTAATAAGGGAAGGAAATACATGAATATGCTAAGAATATACAAGATTGATTAACCAGAATCATGGAGTCCCATGATTTGCGTGATTGGAAGAATTATGCTGATTTGATTCTTTGACTAAAGATATTTCCTTGTTTGGCATATAATCATTCTTAACACGTTCCTGCAAGACGGACGGTCGTTTAGATATGTCGATCTTGGAGATAAGATAATGAAAACGTGCATTGGGCAAGGGTTTTGTAAGGACGTCAGCTAGCTGATCGTCCTCTGAAATATGCTAGACTCGGAGTGTTCCACATTGCACTTGTTCTAGCACAAAATGGAAGGCTAATGCTAGTTGTTTCATTCGTGAATGAAAGACCGGGTTTGCAAAGTAGTGGGTGGCGCCTAGGTTATCGCAATAGATGTAGGGGAGCTCGGGGGAGTGATTTCAAGTTCCTCGAGAAGGGACTGTAGCCATAAGAGCTCGGCTGTTGTGTCGGCTACTGCGCGAAATTCGGCTTCAGTTGAGAAACATGATAGCGCTCGTTGTTTCTTAGATATCCAGGAGATGGGATTTCGTCCTAGATAAACAAGATAACCTGTTGTGGAGACACAATCATCAGTGTCTCCTCCCAAGTCGGCATCACAAAAAGCGTATAGGTTGTAGGGGGTGTTTTTGTGAGGAAGAATACCATTATGGATGGTTTCTTGGATATATCGCATAAGTCTTTTAAGGGCTGTCCAATGGTCTTTGGTCGGGTGAGTGAGATATTGAGCGAGTTTGTTTACGGGATATGAGATATCAGGACGGGTTAATAAAAGATATTGTAGGCTGCCGATAATAGCTCGGTAGTCGGTTTCTTCATGAATGGGTAAGTGCGGTTGTTTTGTCAGTGGTGAATGAGGTGTCATAGGAGTGAGGGACGGTTTACATGTGAGCATGTTAAGGCGAGATAAGAGGTCACATGCATATTTTGTTTGATTGAGGTAGAGGCCATGAGAGGTGGGCGTGACTTCAATCCCGAGAAAGTAGGACAGTGGACCGAGATCTTTGAGGGAGCACTAATGAGAAATGTCAGCAATGAAGTTGTCGATAGCGGTTGGTTGCGGACCTATGATGACAATGTCATCTACATAGACTAGAACAAATAGGTGTATAGTACCTGTTTTCAATATAAATAACGATGAATCCTAAAGTGAGTTTTTAAAACCATAGTGTAATAAATATGTTTTTTAATTCGGTATACCAAGCTCGAGGAGCTTGCTTGAGACCGTAAATAGCTTTACGGAGTTTGCAAACAAAATGGGGTTTTTCGGGGTCAGCAAATCCGGGTGGTTTTGTCATGTACACGGTGTTGGAGAGGGTGCCTTGCAGGAACGCATTATTAATGTCAATTTGCCGTAGGGACCAGGAATTACTTACAGCGAGGGAGAACAAAAGTTGAATTGTTGTGGGTTTGACAACTAGGCTAAAGGTTTCCACGTGATCAAGTCCTTCGCGTTGGTGAAAGCCTTTGGCTACTAGGCGGGCTTTATATTGTTTAAGTGTACCATCGGGATTGTATTTAATGCGGTAGACCCATTTGCAGCTTACCACGTTTTGGGCTTCGGTTGGTGGGACTAAGGTCCATGTGTTGTTACGGGTCAGGGCTTGATGTTCACTGAGCATCGCATCGCGCCAACGGGAGTCAATAAGTGTCTGTTTGGTTGTGGTTGGGGTGACGTGGGGAGACGGAGTACTAATATGGTGAGCATATCTTGGATTGGGTTTGATGATGTTGTTGCAAAGGCGAGTGGCTGCACGAGGTAGAGGTGGGGGTGGTGGATAAGAGAACAGGGTGGAGTTAGGTGATGTGGGACTGGCAGGTTGAGTGATGGGAGTTGAGGGAGAGGCTAGGGTTATATCGTTGGTGTGTGGGGGCACTGAGGAGGGTGTGGCAGATGAGGCCGTGGGTAGAGAGGCAGAGGGATTAGCAGCGGAAGATGGGGCAAAGTGGGATGCAGTAGGGTTGGATTTTGGAGAAGTGTCAGGTTGTGTAGGTGATGGCAGTATGATGGGTAAGGTGAGGGTGCACCATCGGGCAGGCTGTACATTAGATGGAGGATGCGGATTTTTAGCAAGTGTTTGATAGGGAAATTTGGTTTCTATAAATCGAACGTGACGAGATGTATATAGTTTGGAGGAGACGGGTTCAAAGCATAGAAATGAACTTTTCATGGTGGAGTATCCAACAAAAATGCAGGGGGCTGACCGGGGCTCAAGTTTGTGTTTTGTGTAGGGTCAAAGCCACGGAAAACATAGACATCCAAAGCTACGTAGCTTTTGGTAGTTTGGGTGTTGGCCGAAGAGACGGAAATAAGGAGAATCGTTTTGAAGTGTAGGTGTGGGTAGTCGGTTAATGAGGTGAGAGGCTGTGGTGAGAGCGTATGGCCACAGTGAAGTTGGGTTGAGCGTGTGAGAGGAGTGCTAAGCTAGTTTTGACGATATGGCGGTGACGTCTTTCGGCAAATCCGTTGTGTTCAGGTGTGTGAGGGGGTTATGTAAAGGTCGGAGATTTCTTGATCGAGGAGACTAGGATTGAGTTTTTTTGTATTCGCCGCCATTATCCGAATAAAATTAATTTATTGGTTTTTGAAAATAATTTTCAATAGGGGCTTTAAATCTGTTAAACGTGATCAATGCATCAGATCTGTTTTTTAATGGGTAGAGCCATATATAGTGTGTGAAATGGTCAACAAAAATAATATAATACTTGAATTTATCATGAAAGAGTTCCGGGGCAGTCCAAACATCGGAGTAAATGAGATCGAGTGGAGCATTGGACTGAGGAGTATTAGTAGAAAAAGGAAGCTTCTGACTTTTATTAATCATACAGGGAGTACAATGCGAGTAATTGGAAATGCGTAACTGAAAACGGGAATTTAAAATCTGCATGACAGCATTGGAGGGGTGTCCTAATCGGCGGTGCCACGGTGACTGGGTTTGAGTGTTGACGGTATGGGCATGGGGTTTGGATGGACACCACTTGTATACTCCATCTCGGGTTTGCCCTTGTATGATAATCGCTCCCGTGGTTTTATCCTTAATACAAAAAGACGAGTGTGTGAGTAAGGCAATAACATTAGTATCCCGACAAAATTGGGAAATAGAAAACAATTTGCGACATATGTTAGGAACGTAAAGAACATTATTAAAAATAAGTTTATAATTGGAGTAAGGAATAGAGAATGAACTAGTGTGAGAGATTGGAAGAGTTGAGCCATCACTAATGACTAAGTCGTCAGGACCATCATATGGTTGGTGAATGGAGAGGGTTTCTAGATCATCAATGATGTGGTGCGATGCTCCACTGTCAAGGAGATATGTGGAGGATGTCGAGGGATTGAAGATAGTGGCAGAGTGAGCATAAGGGTGGTTGTTGGTGCGAGTTGGGGGTGGAGGAAAGATAATATTGGGAAAGAGTTTGTGAAAGTCAGGGCATGTGTCAATAACATGGCCTGTTGAGCGGCATTATTGACATTTGCCAAGGAAAGGTTTAGGTGGTGGCTTGGTTGAGGATGAAGGGTTGGAAGTGCAAGGAGCCGGGTTTGGATATTGGGGTGGTTTGGGTGAGTAGGGTCTGTAGTTGTAGTTGCGGGTTTGGGCATGGTGCACTGAGGGTTAGAAGATGGTTGATGCGACATGGTTTTTGGTTGTTAATTCATGAAGAATCAGTTTCTCATGAAGGGCTTCAAATGAGATGGTAGTGTTGCGGGCGGTGACGGCATCGATTATTGGTTTGTAAAGGTTTTGATCGAGGCCTCTGAGGACTTTGGAGATGATGTCCTCTAAGTCAATGGGTTTGCCCATTTGGGCAAGTTGGTCAGTGCATTTCTTGATCGAGTGCATATATTCAGTTATTGGTTGATCGCCTTTCATGATGTTGGAAAGTCGATCTTTGATCTGAACTATATGGGCTCGAGATCGGTTGGCAAAGGTTTTGGCAAGGGCTGTCTAGGCTACGTGAGAAGTTTTGGTGCAAAGGATGAGTGAGGATATGGTGGGAGACAAGGTGCCTGCAAGAGCGCCAAGGATGAGGCGATCTTGTTGGAACCAAGTCTGGTAAACAGGGTTAGGAACATGACTGATATGGTGCCTTCTTTGGTTGGTGGGGTGATGGTTTCGGGTGGTGCAGGGAGTGTTCCATTAACGTAGCCAAAGAGGCCGTGACCAAGCAGTAAAGACTCGATTTGGAATTCCCAGTTCAGGTAGGTGTCAAAGTTGAGTTCGGTGACATTGCCGAACTTGATAAAGAAGATAGGTTTGGTGGGTTCATGAAGGTTAGGAATGGTGGTGTCGTTTTTCGTCATAGTGAAGGAATGGAGACAGAGAGAAGAATATAGTTGGGTTTTGACAGAGGATCGTTTGAAGTTCTAGTATACCATGTAAGAATATGTTATTATTGCATAAGAATGAATTACAGTAGAAGCCATTTATATACTACATTTATATGTGAACATAATCAATCACAATAAGTTAATAAGGGAAGGAAATACATGAATATGCTAAGAATATACAAGATTGATTAACCAAAATCATGGAGTCCCATGATTTGCGTGATTGGAAGAATTATGCTGATTTGATTACTTGACTGAAGATATTTCCTTGTTTGGCATATAATCATTCTTAACAGTGCCGTGGTGGGAACGACGATTACGACGAAGGAGATGAAGGGTTTACCGTTTACCTACTTTTGCTGCCAAGGCTTATTACGTCATTTGAGCATATTTCTTTACTACTCTTATGATGGGCTAAACTCTCCTATTGGACCCGTTCTATAGTATAAGACGGTCCTATAAGAGAGTTGCTGTTAATAATTTTACTTTAAAATAAAAAAAATTAATCTTTCTCACATCGTATTTTTTTAGGTTTTTCCACATTTTAAGTAGACATTGGCAAACAAGTCGTTCGGGTCGGGTTTGGTTCGGGTCACTTCGAATCAGGTTATTTTCGGGTCAAAAATTTATCGGATCACTTTTGGGTCAGGTCATTTTTAGGTCGGGTCACTTCGGATTGGTCATTTTAGGTTGGGTCATTTGGGTTATTTCGAGTCATGATTTTTGCTTAATTAAGTCATTTTGGGTCCTTTTTTGTCAATCAGGTCAATTCGGGTCAGTCAAATCGAGCACTTCACTTTGGATCGGGTCTATTGGGTTTCGGGTCTACCTTATTGAATCGGGTCATTCAAATCAAGTCAGTTTTACCGGGTTTAGATTGATATAAGTGGATAAGGGTGACAATCACTCAATCGGCATGGCCAATTGCGGGTTGGACTTGGTTACCATGTCTTTACAAAAACTAGTGTTGTTCCTCGACTTAATAATCGTCGAGTCATCAATCTAATTGGGTTAAAATTACGGTGGGGTTAAATTGAGCCGTGTTGAATTTGGGTTCAGGTCACTAATCATCGGATCGTATCAATGTCGTTCAGACCAATTTCATGTTATTAATTTTTCATGTCTGTGGGATTAAGTTTCAGGTCGGGTCGGATTTGCGTAAAATCGGTTCACATAACCGTAGACATTTACCCTTTGCTCATGGAAATCTATGAGGATCCATATCTTATGACAAGTGTCAACCTTAGTTCAACCTGGCTCTATTACGTGTAAATGCCACCCGGCCAGTTTATAATCTCAACATCTTCGAGCTATCACAAATGTTGATGACGGAATACTAATATTTGATTTGGATATAATACAGTAGTAATTACCGGTTTAAAAGGAAGATTGATGGCGGAGGCAGACCAAGTGATGGACCCACATGGCAACGTACGAGCTAGGGATATTTCCGATGTGACTACCGGAAAACAAGCTCCTCCTCCTGCCCATGAATACGGCACCGTTTCATCCCCTCCTCCTTCGGCCGACCAATCCCCTCGTAATGAAGACGAGGTTCCCGTGCCTAAGTGTAGACACCTCGTTTCTGCACCTCCCGCCAAACACCCAGTGATGATTGGGACGCATGTTTAGCATATGTCGCGATTTTATGACGTTTCATAAATAGGTTAATAAAAGGTAACTCATACACTTGTGTCTACCCTTTGGTTGTCATCTAGGTGTCATTACGGTCGTTTTGGCAGTAATTAGAGTACATTTGGAGTCCGGGTCAAAAACCGTCTTCATTTCTTAAAACCGTCAAATCCCGAGTCAAAAAGCAATGTGCTTGTCTACCTAAGGTTAGGATATCATAAAATGTTATGAGTTTATCTCATTTTTAGTCCCATGTCACTTCTTTGCGCTAAACTTAAGTTTACATTACAAAATGAGCATTTCATTTAGTTAAAATGACAATCCGACCTTTAGGTCCATTTTACGAAGTGATAACGACTTTTTTGGGTCTGGCCTATTTCACAGAAAGTTCTAGATATTTCTCTTAGCTTTCCAACGCCACCGAAATCACCTTAATCCGAGTCTTGTAGAGAAAATTATGCCTAAAATACGACAGACTGTCAAACGCGCTTTCTCGCGCAGAAGAATCCTACCCGAGAAAGGACGCAGTAAGTGTTGCGCCTCTTCTAAGGGATGCAGCACCTGCTGCGCCTTTTCTCAGAGCTTTCTTTTTGTACAAGTTTCCATGTTTTAACCTAAGTCGGTTGTTTCCGAATCTTTTCTTCCGTATCCTATTCTTACCATAATTCCTCCGTGTGATTAGTATAAATAGAGGCCTTTACCTCACATATTTTTCACGCGAGTGTCCGCCCTTCTATTCTCTCTTTGCATTCTACGACCGCGTTCTTGCTTTTCGACGCCTACGTGCTTGATCAATCGACCACGTAAGCTCAGATCATTCTGAGTACCAGTCACGTTTGCATGACCGACCAATTTGACCACTACACAATCAATTAATCAATCTTTTAAATCCTTTTTCAAGGGCACTTTCATATTTGCATAGATCGAGTCGAGTTACCACTAAGAACCGATTTAGTTAAATCTCGCGACGCTAACATATAAGTCTGAGGGTGTAAATCCTATTTTATTTTATTGTACCTTTTATTTTGTATCATTAATGTAAGATTTATATCAAAAGCACGTTCAAAACCGTCTTAAAAACCATCTTTTAAAACCGTTTTCATAAAACAGCGGAGGACTGACGTCGAGAAGAAACGCAACAGCAGCTGCGCCTCTTCGAAGAGTCGCAGTACATGCTGCACCTCTTCCTGAGGCTGCCGCTGCTCCTGCTCTTCTTCTTCTTCCTCGATCTTCTGCAACATTCTGTTTTTCTTATTTTCTTCTGTTTCTTTTGTTCATATCAGTACGTAAATCATATCTTAATTAATCTTTACAAATTATAATGTTTATTCGACTTAAATCCCTTATAATTCGATATTTGCGGGTTTTCGTCATCTTATTTCAAATCCGGATTTTAGAGGCCCGATTCGTTCATATCGATTCTCTGGAATTCGTCTTTTGTACATAGTTTATTTACTTTCAATTTCTTTTTCAAGTCCAAAGTTTGTTCCTTTCTTAAATCCGACACGAGTTCGTTATAATCATGTAAACCGCTGTAAATTATCACCTTTAATTCGTTTTATGACGGTTCCAGATGCATGTAATCTGCTAAATTACTTCAACTTGAGTCTAATATCAATAATCGACCCTAAATTTACCAATGAACATTAACAATCCGCGATTCTGACTTCACAGCCAGAGTCCAACGGGAGAACAGACGCAAGAAGAGCTGCGCCTCTTCCAAAGGACGCAGCAAATGCTGCGCCTGTTCTGGGTTGGCTTTTGTCTCTGAACTCTTTCTCGCTTTGACGTAGCTCCTAATTACGTAATCAATCGACTATTAATCGTATTATCACCTCTAATCAGGCGTATTTTCATACTTTTATTTTAATTTAAAATTTAATCTTATTTTTCTTTTTCACAAATCCTGTTTTGAACGTGCTTTTGACGTAGATCAAATAAACTTTGTAATTATTGTAATTTTAGTTATTGTAATTTATTTATCGTATTTATTTTATTCATGTATGATATATTTACGTATGTTCCACATGTAATTAATCTAACTTCCAACTTCGACCTCAATTGTTTGCTAAAATTATGTGTTCACCGACATAGTTTAATCTCACATGCCAGGATTAATCTGTGTTTGTTGCATTGCATGCATTACATCGACAACATATCAAATATGAACAACTTCCCCAATCATTAGTAGAGGCCGCTATCGAGGCGGGCGGGATTAGGTGTTCGATTAAAGAGCTTCCTAATACGTACCCTCATCCCTTACTCTAGTTATCTCTGGACATCCGTGTCCATTGGCATCCACAAGAGTCATTCTAGACATAGAATGCTATGGGTAACGAGTTCCTAGTGTCTATGTCATTACTTTGTGTCTTGACATGACACGAGGTATTCGAACAGTTCCAATTTCCCATAAAAATTGGTGGCGACTCCACAAATGCAGGCTTATTCAAGCCCCTTTCGCACGCGCCGCGGGTGGCCCATGTCCACATTTGGCGACTCCTGGGAAGATACACTTACGTGTTACCTAGGGTGAAACTTGAACAAGGTTAGAGAATAGTTTATACGAGACAGTTGTCGGTTTTCATTACTCGACCTTCTTAGGTCGTTTCTGTTGGAATATGTGTCCTCCGACAATAATGCGATCACAACTGTTGATCATAATGATCACATGTTTAAATCTCATTTTAAGAATACATGTGGGATGTAATATTTTACAGTCAACTGGTCCACACATATCGGTAATGATTGGCTGACTAGAGTTTGACATTACTGTCGTGCGACGGTGGTGATCAGTTGATCCCCTTAGGTCATATCTATAGGGAAATACTCTTAATTGATTATTTAATTAATCGTATGCCGATACGAGTTAATTAAATTGCTTAAAATTGACGAATGATTATGTGAGTAAAATTAACGTGTCTCATTGTAATTCGATTAAATTAGATACAGTCTAAGTAATCGAATTGTTTTATTACTTGGATAAAAATTATTGTTTACGAAATAATTGAAATTGAAATTGAATGAATAATTCATTATAAATACAAGACGTTGTAATTTATAATTTGATAAACCGTTTTGGTACAAGTAATTATGAATTACTAGTCGATTTTGTTAATGACATATTTTATGAGTTGTTGATTTTTAATATGTTAAAAATACATTACAATTTCATAAGTCAAGTAACATGTCACATATGTTACAAATGACAAATGACAAAATAAAATGGACCTCCCATTTTATGTATATATATGTGCCGAAAATGGAGGTGTTTTAGGATTATATTGTGTTTTTATTTTAAGTGGAAAACATGATGATTAAAGCCTAATAGTAGCCATGCAACCCTATCTTTCTTGGGAAGAAAATGAGCCTCATGCATTGGCTCCCTCTACCACCCCTACCACCGGTTTTTTCCCACTAAGAGGAACAAATGGGTTCCTCCATTATTCATTCATATTATTCTAATTTTCTAGTGTAAGAAACTACTCTCTACATGTGTGATACATTTTAGAGAAATAAAAACCTCACAAAACTCTTCTCTCTCAACCGAAAATAAGAGAGAACAAAATAAATATTTTGTATCAAAATTTTAAGTAAGACTTGTATTATTTCTAGTACAAAATAATATTAGTTATTAAGAGGTTTCCTTGGGTATTCACTTTTGGGAGAGGTTCTAATTTGGACATTTGTTCATCCATTTTAAGGAAGCTCAAGAACTAACAAATAGGTGAATTTGTTGGTGCCCATTAATCCGAAATCATATAGTAAGATTGATGATTTCTTCTCTTATCTTATTTATGTTTGCATGCATAAGATCTAGCTTTTATTTTATGACTAAATAAATCATTTCATATATGAATATGTAAATTAATGAGATCTATAATTTCAACAAGCGGTATCAAGAGCCTTAGGTTGTTTGCATGCAAATCGGTTTATAGTTTTTCCGAGTTATATGATTAACATACAAAACTAATTAATTTAGTTTTATGAAGATAAACCTAAATATAACCTTGCATGTTAAAAGTTTCTGGTCCTAAGTGATTTTTAGGACATTTTTGTTTATTTATGGATTTTATTGTTCATTTTATATAATATTGGCATTAAAATGTGATTTTTATGATAAAAATGTCAATTTTGGACGAAAAATAGCTAAACTTCGAATTTTTCAGTGGTTTTTGGATATGTTTTCACATATATTATCTACTGATTGCCTGTAAATTGTCATGATAAAATGAGTTGTATTGCTCGAAATATGGATTTTTCAAGTTAAAATCGTATTTAAATGGGTAAATAGGTTAATATGAGTTATATTTCGAATCTGGTCATGGAAATTTAGTATGTTGTAACATGCAATTTTACAAGATGTGTGTAAAATATTTGGTTATAATGAAGTCTTTATGCATGATTTATCAATTTTTGATGAAAATCACATAATTAGTGACTGTAATTAGTAATAATACTAAAACATACTTCATGACTAAAAGTAAAACCTCACATATTGCATTTTATCATATATTTCAGATCTAAAAGTGAAAAGTTGATAAAAATAATTTTTCTCATTTTTTTATGGTCATAATTGTTAAAATCGATAAACCGCAACATTGTTTTTCACGATAAATTTTCGAAATTTTTAACCTAAGTTTTGAACATTATGAGTGTCATGGTATTTTTCCAGAATATTCATGTGTTTAAATTTCAAATTTCGAATTTATTTGAAATTTTTATAATTTAATTTGAAGTTTATAGCATAATTTTGTATTTTAGGTCCATTTATGAACAATATTAAGAAAACAAGTTTAATTATTGTCAAAATGTTAGTGGAGACTAATTTTTGAGTCCTAAGATGGTTAGGGTAATTAACTTGTAAATAAATATGAATTTATGTAATTATTGTGATTTTAATAAATTAAATCACGCAAATCCGTAAAAATCGATTAATATACGATATGGGCTCTTAAAAGGCGATTTAGCATAAAATCTAGCATGTTCATACATATTATAATGCTGCATTTTATTTATGATTGTCATATTTTAATTTTATGTAATTTTTGAATTATGTAATTTTACTTAGTATGGCCTTAGTTTTAATTGGTATTATCCGAAATGTATGGGAATATCGATTCGGTTGTAATTTTTGTGATCTCGTATCACCATTTTGTAATTTAATAGATTTATTTTTATTTTAATTACAAATGTATAATAGGAAATTATGTAATTCATTTTGTAATTTAATTATTCCGGAGTTCCTTGAAGACGGTGCCATTCGAAAAGGCGATCCATCAAAGAAAGCGTTGCCTTGAAATGAGTGCCAAGACCAAAGCTCAAGGGACCAAAGGAGTTGGTTTCCGAATTTGTAATAGTTTATTAGATTTACTATTTTAGGAAGGCCATACTAGGATTTTATTTTTTATGCTTTGCATTTTATTTATATGTTGCATGCATCGCTAAATCGCCATAACTAAAACATGCATTATCATTAAATCGAGTAAATCGACCATGTCAATTACAATTATCGTAGTTCACCGCTTTAGTTCACTTAAAACGTGATAGATAATAAATTGACATGGTCTCTCGCTAAAATAAACAATTGAGACTTAGCCTTACCAAAAATTAGAAACCATGAAAACCTATTTCGTGAGGGAGTGCGCACGGCCTTACCGGGGTACAAACCTTGCTACGTAGGGGAAGTGGGTGATAAATGTCTACCCACCGAATTTATAAAGATAAGGGTTGTATTCAGCTTTACCGATGCCCAAGTTGATGTAAATTTGGATCATGGACACATTTATTCGAAATTTGGGTTGAACTCAACGAAAGTATTCTCGACGGTTGCCGGATGTGTTTTGGGCTAAAGATAAATATTAATGTAATTTTGTCGACCAAGAGTTCTAAAAGTAGAATCGATTAAAGAGTTAATCCACCGAGTTATATTGATGAGGGTTGAATCGGCTTTACCGTGCCCAAGTTAATATGAATTTGGGTCTTGGAATCATTTATAATAGTTGGGTAGAGGTCACTATATAAATGCTCATATCTTGTTATATTATTTACAAGTATGATTTAAAAGACAAATGTTAATATTTCCTTTTCCTCCATACTTGTAGTTCATTACAATGAATCCATCAAACGCTACTACACCGATAACTATTGAGTCTTGCCACAATGTTTTTGACGACGTTTGCTTCAACAATGATTTCGACACTACTAGAGAACTTCATTTTGGGATAGGTTCGGGTGGAAACATAAACTTCATCACTTCTTCTAGACCACCTACTACAACAAGATCTCTTGTGAGCCGGTCTCAGGAAGACCGCCTCATAAAATCTATAGGATCTTTATCTTTGGAAGAGAAAGATGCCAAAACTAGTGGGAGCTCAAGCAATCAAGCTCTTGCTTCTAAGGGCAAAAAGTTCAAGAAGAAGGGAAAGAAAGGAAAAACTTCAAGCAAGTTGAAGATGAATGCCATTATTGCTATGGCATGGGACATTGGCTTAGGAATTGTCCTATATATTTGCGAAATATAAGGGAAGGAATCATCGTTCCAAAAGGTAAAATTCCTAAGGAAATTTATGTTATTGATGTAAATTATACTTCCACTACGACATGGGTACTGGATACCGGTTGTGGTTCTCACCTTTGTAATCATTTACAGGGGTTAAGAGACGTGAAGAGGCTTAGCAAGGGAGATGTGGATCTACGCCTTGGTAATGGAGCTCGAGTAGCGGCCGAATCCAAGGGAACTTATGTATTAGCTTTGCCTAATGGATTTGAGTTGTATTTACATAATTGTTTTTATGTGCCTACACTTTCTAAAAACATTATTTCAATCGCTATGTTGGACATGGACGGTTTTTGTTTTGTCATTAAAAACAATCGTTGTACTATTTCAAGGAACGACTTGGTTATAGGCCAAGCTCCTTCCATTAATGGCATTTACATTTTAGAAACCTCGAATCCGACTAATGACATCTACAACATTCAATCAAAGAAACTCAAATCAAGTGATCCAAATGAATCGTTCATTTGGCATTGTCGATTAGGTCACATAAACGAGAATCGCATCAAAAGATTAATTTCGACTAATGTGATTACACCATTTGATTATCAATCATATGGAACATGCGAATATTGCCTTCTTGGCAAAATGACTCGTAATCCTTTTAGCGGTAAAGGAACTCGAGCAAGTGAACTATTGGGACTCATACATACCGATGTGTGTGGACCAATGAGTATCACCGCTCGAGGAAATTATGACTACTTCATAGCCTTCACCGATGACTTGAGTAGATATGGGTATATCTATTTAATGAAGCATAAGAGTGAAGCTTTTGAGAAATTCAAGGAATTTCAAAATGAAGTAGAGAACCAATTGAACAAAAAGATAAAAGCACTACGATCCGATCGTGGTGGAAAATATCTTAGCCATGAATTCGATTCACACTTGAAATATTGTGGTATTATATCACAACTTTCTCCACCCGGAATACCACAACTCAATGGTGTTGCCGAAAGGAGAAATTGAACCCTACTTGATATGGTTCGATCCATGATGAGTCAAACCGAGTTACCGAACTCGTTTTGGGGATTTGCGATTCAAACCACAATAAGATCTTTGAACAATTGTCCCACCAAAGCCACCGAGAAAACTCCATTTGAGATATGGAAAGGAAGAGTTCCTAATCTATCCTACATGAAAATTTGGGGATGTGATGCTTATGTCAAAACCAAAAATGACAATAAGCTAGCCCCACGATCTGAAAAATGCACCTTTGTAGGCTATTCTAACACCCGAGGTTATTACTTCTATAAACCTCAAGAAAACAAAGTGTTTGTGTCTTATGAGGCTGTCTTCTTAGAAAGAGAATTTATTTCTAAGAGACAGAGTGGGAGAAATTTTGAACTTGATGAAGTTCAAGAGCCAGAAACCGAGGTAGAGACGCAAGAAGATGTTCCTTCGTCATCTAACGCGGTTGTCCCTCCTCCACTTAGAAGAACGGGCCGAGTTTCTCGCCATCCCGATCGATATGTTGGACTTATCGAAGAGGATGGAACACTCGATGCGTTGCTTTTAGAAAGTGACGAGCCCGCCACCTACAAAGCCGCAATCTTTAGTCCCAATTCCACTTTATGGCTTGAAGCCATGAAGTCCGAGATGGACTCTATGCATGAAAACCAAGTTTGGAACTTGGTGGATTTGCCTGAAGGGGCAAGACCTCTTCAGTGCAAATGGATCTTCAAGGTCAAAAATAGCATAGAAGGACATGATGATGTCTACAAAGCTAGGCTAGTGGCAAAGGGATTTACCCAAGTCCAAGGTCTTCATTATGATGAAACCTTTGCCCCCGTAGCTATGCTAAGATCCATTCGGATTTTGTTAGCAATTGCCGCATTTCATGATTATGAAATATGGCAAATGGATGTCAAAACCGCTTTTCTAAATGGGCATTTAGAAGAGGAGGTGTACATGATACAACCCGAAGGTTTTGTCGATTCTAAAAATCCTAACAAAGTGTGCAAACTTAAGAGATCCATTTATGGTCTTAAGCAAGCATCTAGAAGTTGGAATCATCGATTCGATCATGTGATAAAAGAGAATGGTTTCACTCGAAGTGTTGAGGAACCATGTTTATACATGAAATTTAGTGGGAGCAATGTTGTGCCTAATCTTGTATGTCGATGACATACTACTCATTGGAAATGATATTCCGATGTTGTCTTCCGTTAAGAAGTGGTTAGGTAACCACTTCCAAATGAAGGATTTAGGAGAGGCACAACGCATATTAGGTATCCGGATCCATAGAGATAGATCCAAGAGGATATTGGCACTAAGTCAAGAATCTTATGTTGATAAGATTCTTCGACGTTTCAGCATGGGCAAATAAAAAAGGGGACTGGTACCTATGGTAACTGGGACAATATTGAGCAAGTCTCAATCGCCCTCCGAACCCCATGATGTTGAACGCATGAAGTTGATCCCTTATGCTTCCGCTATTGGATCAATCATGTATGCCATGATATGCACACGTCCTAATGTCTCGTATGCCTTGAGCATGACGAGTAGATATCAAGGAAATCTAGGTGAGAGTCACTGGATAGCCGTCAAGAACATCCTTAAGTACTTGAGAAGAACTAAGGATTCTATCTTAGTGTTTGGAGGAGACACCGAGCTCCGTGTTAATGGTTACACGGACTCAAGTTTCCAAACGGATAGAGCTGACATGAAATCACAAGCTGGTTTAGTTTTCATGCTCAATGGTGGTGTCTTTATTGGAGAAGCTTCAAGGAAGTCTGTGATCATGATTCAACAACGGAGGCTGAGTACATTGCGCATCGCGGATCGAAGCTGCCAAGGAAGCTGTGTGGATCAGGCAATTCACGAAAGGTCTAAGAGTAGTACCTACCGCCAATGATCCCATCACTCTCTATTGTGATAATAGTGGGACGATATTCCAAGCCAAAGAGCCAAAGTCTAGTAATAGATCTAGACATGTACTTAGAAAATATCATGTAATAAGAGATTTCATTGAAAGAAAGGAAATTGCGATATGTAAGGTTGGGACGGATGATAACATAGCTGATCCGCTCACCAAGCCTTTATCGCAGGCTAAGCATGATGGACATGTTGCGTCCATGGGACTTAAACGCATGCCAGTTTTATGTTATATTTTGATATGAAATAAAAGAGTTGTTTTATTTGATCATTGTGGACAGCGGGCCGCCCACGGGGGCGCTTGGTGAGAAACGGGAAACAAGCGTTTGCATTTTGTATGGAGTCGCCACCAATTTTTATGGGAAATTGGAACCGTTCGAATACCTCGTGTCATGTCAAGACACAAAGTAGTGACATGAACACTAAGCAATCGTTACCCTTAACATTCTATGTCTAGAATGACTCTCGTGGATGCCAATGAACACGGGTGCTCACGGAGATCTGGAGTAAGGGGTGAGGGTACGTATTAGGAAGCTCTTTTGATCGAACACCTAATCCCGCCCGCCTCGATAGCGGCCTCTACTAATGATTAGGGAAGTTATTCGTACTCGATATATCGTCGGCTATATGCATGCAATGCAACATCCATAGATTAATCCTAACATGTGAAAATTTAACTAAGTCGGTTGACACATAATTAGCAAACAATTGGGTCGAAGTAGGATTTAATGTTGATTTACATGTGAAAACATACAAATGATGATAAAAAGCAATAAATACAATGAATATAAATTACAATAATGAAAATTACATTAATTACAAAGGATTTATTGATTTATGTCGAAAATACCTTTAAAACGGATAATTTACGAGAAAGGAAAGAAAGAATAAAATTAATAAAAGACGAACAGAGATTAGTGATATTACGGATAATAGTTAGTTAATACGTAACCTAATTAAACTAGGTCGAGCGAAACGGAGTTCGAGGGACGAACTCATCTCGAACAAAGCAGCAGATCGCGCCCTGGAAGAGGCGCGATTCTTTGCGTCTGCGTTTCCAAGGGGGTGAGTTCTGGCGTGGAAGCCGAATCGCAAATCGTTAATGTTAATTGTTAATTTTAGGGATTGATCTGATAATTGACTCGGATGAAAGTGATTAATAGGTTAATTACATGTGAATGATGGTCACAAAAACAGTAAAACATGAATGAGACGGATGCAAACGGATTAATTATGTGAAGGGACGATGTTAATGAATGATTAATTAGTGACATCGGTGAATGAAACAAACTAAACATGATGATTTAACAATGAATATGGATGCAAATATATCGATGACGAATCTCAGAAACTCAATATGAACGAATTGAATCTCTAAAACCCGAATTGAATATTAATGACGAAAACCCGCAAATATGGATTACTTGGGATTTAAGGTCGGATTTATGATGATTAAAACATATTAATGATGAATAAATTATATACATATGAATTATTGAACTATCATGTGAGAGAATTAAAGACAAACATACGAAAACAAATAAGAAAGACGGAATAACAGAGGACGAAGAAGAAGAAAAGAAGCAGGAACTGCGGCAGCCTCACGAAGAGGCGCAGCAGGAACTGCGCTCCTTTGAAGAGGCGCAGCAGTTGCTGCGTCTTTTCTCGACGTATGTCTACTGGAAATCCGCAAAAACAGATTTTAACAAAGGGTTTTAGAAATCGGGTTTAATGGTATCTTCGACATAAACCTTACAATGATGATACGATAAATAAAAATAATAAATAAAGAGAATTATTACACCCTCAGACTTACATGTTGACGGAACGAGATGAACTAAGAATCGACTAGTGAATGCTCGACGCGAATGCAAGGAAAGAGTGCCCTCGTAAGAGGAAAACGATTGATTAATTTAAGATTGATTGAGTGTAGTTGGTCAAATTGGTCGGTCATGCAACGGAGAGGCTGGTACCCGGAAAGATCCGAGCTTACGTGGTCGGAAGTCCAAGCACGTAGGCGCCAATTAGTAAGAACAAAGTCTAGAATGCAAAGGGAGAAGAGAAGGGCGGACACTCGCGTGAGAAATATGAGGAACGAAGGCTCCTATTTATACTAATCACGTGAAGGAATAGGGTTTCGGAGACTCTTTGGAAGTGAATCTCGGAAAGATATAAAAAAGATACGTAAATCATGCAAATAAGGGCACGGGAAGAGGCGCGGCAGCCACTGCGTCCCTTGGAAGAGGCGCAAAGACTGCTGCGTCTGTTCCCGGGAGGTTTCCTCCTGCTGAAGAAAGATTTCCGCGTTTGAGTTATGGTAGGACGGAAATAATTCGATTATCTTGTGAATATTACGGGATATTATTTGCCAAAAGATAAAATTTATGAAATATGGAATAGAAATATCCGGAACATTCCAAACATTCGACTCGGGATTTAACAAATATCGAAAAATGGAGACGGTTTTTGACCCGGACTCCGAATGTGCTCTAATTATCGCCAAAACGACCGTATCGGCACGTAGATGACAACTAAGAGGTAGACATTAATATTTGAGCAATCACTTGACGATAATCTTACGAACCGTCACAAATCGTTCCGCGAATCAAACATGCGGCCCAATCATCACCGGGTGGTTTTGCGGGAGGTGCGAAACGAGGTGTCTCTGAGCCCCCACTTTGACCGAGGCTTGGACAAGGCGAAAGTCAAAGTATAGCCATCAGGTCAATCGAAGATTACAACCTCGACGACTATGGCGACGCGAGGCGGTTCAAGGGGTCTCAACCAAGGACCGTCGTCGGAACATTTTAGAGTCTGTCGACTTCCGGGGAGGGTCGTTTAAAGTCCATTAGACTACGTAAGGAGGCTCGCCAGCCATAAGGAGAGACCATACCTGAGACTTCTTCTCGAGATGCTTCCGGAGTTTGCATAGGAGCTAAGGTTAAGCGTAGGAGCTAAGGGTAAGACCTAAAGGATATATAAGGATTGGTGCTAGGGTGTGGGACCCTAAAGGAAAGCATTGACGGGAAGGAGGTCAAATGTGAGTTCAACCTAGAGGTAATTAAGTTTTGGGTATAGGAACTTCTGGAGAACGACACCCTGTCGGACTCCGCGGGGAAACAAGAAATATTGAAAGCAGCAGGACGTCGGTAGAAACTGCTAGGGAACCCGCTTGCGTTGGTCTCAAGCGAACTCTTGCTGGGGAAATATTGACGACTAGGAACATCTTGATCGCCGTGAAAGAAATCTTGAGTGAGCAGTACTGCAAAATACTACTGCGCCGGGGACAGACGACTAGGAACATCTTGATCGTCGTGAAAGAAATCTTGAGTGAGCAGCACTGCAAAATACTACTGCGCCGGATAGAATGAGTTGAGCAATACTGCAAAATACTGCTGCGTGGGATAAAAATGCGGACCGAAGCGAAAGAAAATCGTCGAAACGGACCAAAAGAATATAATAGCGTTGAAGAAGAGGCGCACCAAAGATGGGCCCACTAATAACGAATTTTTGAAAATTCGTATGGAGGGAACACCAGGAAGAGGCGCAGCAAGAGCTGCGTCTCTTGGAAGAGGCGCAGCGCCTGCTGCGTCTTTTCCCCAATTTGGCAATTCTTGCGTAAAAACGCGAAATCAGAAGGTTTATTCTTCATTATTTCGAAACTCATTTCCTTCAATTTCTCTCTCAAATCTTCACCATTTCCGTCGAGGTTGGATTCAAAAGCTTGATTTAAATATGACTAATCGAGGTATGTGTCTTAATCTTGCATTAATCATTTACATTTGTCGAATTTTGAGCCGCGAGAATTAGGGTTTTCGACCCTTTTGATCGAAAATTTGGGGCTTTTCCCCCAAATGAATTTGCTTTGCCAAATTGATGCTAGAAATGGATAGTAGGCAATGTTAGGAACATAACCATGTATTTACTTTGAATTTTCATCGAGTTTTGAGCCCTTGAGCGAATTTTGAGACGGTTTTACAGCTGAACCGTAAATTGCTTCGAAAATAGCCTTAGGATTGTCCATTGGCGACGAAATTTGATACTTGGGATCCTTGGATGATGGGAAAACTTCCTGTCATCTCGAAATTTTGGTTTGCGACAACTTTTTCAGGGCACCTTTCTAGGGCATAATCGCCGTTATAACGAAATGCTGCCGAATTTTCGACTTGAACCCGGGACTAGGCTTTGACTCGGACTTGACTAGACCCAATTTATCACACGAGTGATTGGGTTGGCGGAAATATGACCAAAGATGGCCAGAAAAGACAGTTTTCAGGGCTCCGGAGGCTCGAAAACTCCTTAACAAAGGCTTGTCGTCATGTGACGCGGCCTAAATTTACTTTAATGTTGCAGGTGATGAGGCTTCTACTTCTGGGAGGACTCCCATGGAGATAGACGCTGCTGTTGTTGAGGAGGCTTTAGAGCAGGCTTTCACCGATGCGGTGATGGCCACTGGAGGCGAGGTTCACGAGGAGGAGGCCGTCGAGGAGGAGGAGGAGGCCCCGAGACGGGCCAACGTCAGGCACGGAGGTCGTCAGCTGAGGGGAGCCCCTGCGTGGGCTGAGACCTGGGAGAGTAGGCACCTCGTGTGGGCTGCAGAGGGTCACCTGTCCTACAGGACGGTGAAGAGTTTGGTAAATAAGAATTCACTACTCATTACCTATTCTCTTTCATTTTTTTTTTGCCCAAACTTCTTGCAAATTTCATTCAAAACTAAAGATAGCTTTGTTTCAAATCATAATAGGAGGCCGGGAACATCAGGTCGTTCTCGGGTTATACGACGGCGATGGAGCACTACGAGCGGTACGTCGGCGGAGGAGAGGGCCATGATCGAGCGTGGAGCGTTTGGTCCTCTGGTTCAGGTCCGGAGGGATATCGTGAAGAGGAAGTTGCGGGCTAACCTTAGCCTGGTCCGCGCTTTCTTGGATCGATTCGGGACACGACTTCCACGTTTCACCGCCTTTCGGTGAGGTGGGAGTTACTACGGAGGATTACGGCATGATTTCGGTCCCGTGTGGGACCGAGGAGATGGTGTGGCCGATCTTGCCATGAGGGCGGATTCGGCCGAGGCGAGGAGGTTGATCGGCCGGAACTTATCGCCGAAGGTCTGTTGCGATCTTAGGGCTTGGTACCCGCACCTACGTCCGAGACTACTTTGCGGGGAAGACCCCGAGGCCGGTGACGATCGATGGGAGGGAGACTGCTCCTCCTCCTCATCTGTGAGAGCAGAGCTCGTGCCGTGGCTTTGGTGGTTCTTGTCTTCGATTTACCTCGGAGACAAGGGCGAGAGGCTATCGACGAAGCTTCTTCCCTTTCTTTCGACCCGAGTTCCCTAGGACGTTGGGACTGGTCACTCGCTGGTTTTGCGGTCCTCATCCGCTTCATGAGGGCCATGGTTCGTCCGGAGTTGATGGAGAAGGGGACTTCTCCTGGCGCTGTCGGACCTGGACTACTGTTGGAGGTATGAACCTTCCTTTAGACCAGAATGAATTCTTTTCTTTTGTCGCATCGCGAAAGATCGTCATTGATTATCTCGTTTTATAGGCATGGGTGTACTCCTACTTCCCGAGTCTCGCGCCCAAGAGGACAGAGCCGTTGGAGAAGGCCTATCCCGTGGTGAGGGATTGGGTGATGTGCCGGACGAAGAGCAAGCGCTCTTCTCACAATGTCTATCGGCGGGATGTGAACGCCCTTCAGCTGAGCAGCGTGAGTATCCCACTTGTATGTACATCTCTTGTACTTTGCTTCTATTTGATCATAGGAATGATCTTTGCCTTTATATTGTCGCAAAGGGTGCCCCAGGACCTTGGGCGGAGTACGCCGAGCGCCTCCTTTTGTTCTTTGAGGTCCTTCGACCTAGGAGCCCGAGTCGGCTTCTTTGTTGGACGTCGATGGGTCCTGTGTGGTATCCGGGCGAGCGTTTGGCTCGTCAGTGCTCTCGGGCGCGTTGACGGTTCCCATTGACCCTCCGAGGACGATGTTCGGGAGCCTACTGCGAGGCCGAGAGGGAGGCGGACTGGCGGGTGCTAGTGGCGACGACCTTCTTCTCGCACTGGCGAGGACTACTCAAAGATTCCTTTACGGGAGGTTGGCGTCCTGGCCGCAGTAGTAGTGAGTATCCTTTACTTTTCTTGATTTGATTTCGAGAGTTATGATGAAAGATCATCGATTAATGAGAGCTATTTGTCTTTGCAGGAGGTTGAGGCGGCGGGCGTCGAGCCCCCAGTGTACCCCGAGACTCTTGAGTACACTGACGCGACTGGGAGGACGACGATCTCCGAGTTGCGTGACTTTGACGTAGCTGTGACGGATCTTTGGCCTAGACGACGGCGATCATCGATTCGGAGGGTGAGCCTCCAGCTTATATACCTTTCGTGTAAGAACACATTTGATTGACCTTGTTCACTTTATTGAGAATTTCTTTTGAAATGCAGGTCGCGCCATCCCGGTTTGTGGCACTATGGAGGGTGGCCAACCGGCTATGAGCTACCGCCATCGAGGCACTTGTCGGTGGTCGAGGTCGTCAGGTATGAACCTCGTTCGATTTCTTTTGATTGATTTTGATTTTCAGTTTTGTTTGAGTTGATTGACATGAGCCAATTTGTTGTTTACAGGCTGGTCGTGAGCTGGAGCGAGAGTTGGCCCAGTCTCGGGAGGAGACGGCTCGCTTGTCGAGGGAGCTCGAGTTTCGGGACGCCGAGATTGCTGCTCTTACGGCGAGGGTTGCCGAGTTGGAGGGTGTCCATCAGTAGTTTGGCATAGTTTTGTAGACTTGTACATCTGATTTTGAACGTTTTTGGATTTGTTTGGGGCGCAAGCCCCCAGTTTGCTTGGACTTTGGATTTGGTTCGGGGCGCAAGCCCCCAGTTTGCTTGTACATTTGTATATATGATGGCCTGAGTGTCTTTGCTGCTGGGTTGTGTTGCTTGTACCTGCAGGTTAGTTCTTGAACAGGTTTGGTAGACAACGGTTTACGCCGTCATGCTGCCGAAATTTACATGGAAATCACGCATTTTATACACATATGGCCTTAATTAGCGCAAAAAAGACTCAAAAGGACAAAAATGCAAAAATGCAAAAAAAGCAAAAATTTTGTCGGAAATGACCGGACGGTAGGGAGGGTTACCCCCTAAAAAAAGAAAAAAATAGAAACCTGTAAGTGTAGAAGTGAAAATGTTAGAAAAAATGAAAATAAAAGAAAATTATTTCCTAAAAACGAAATTAAAATGAAATTTATTTCCTAAGAATAAATAAATAAATTAAAATAATAATAATAAAAAAAAAAGTTAAATGTGATAAAAATGGCGAATGTGTCGACGTCGCCTCGAAATGCGTGCCCGCGAAGTTAGGAAACATGGAACATGGTAAACTGCTCATATTTACCAAAATAAAACCCCGTAGGAATAGGAAATTATTCGTTATAGGATTAGGAAAGATCCAAACACGGAAATCACAGAAATCTAGTCTGGGGAAGAGGCGCAACATGAGCTGCGTACCTTTGAATAGGCGCAGCAGGAGCTGCGCCTGTTCCCAAGCTTGCCTCTTCTGGCGGATTTTTGGAAACAGCAATTAGTATAAATAGAAGCGTCGACGAAGCTTTAAATCATATAATCCTTCCGTCTTTTCTCCGTTAATCTCATAAAGACTCCCAAAATAAATTTTCAAGAGAAAATTGTCATCATGAATACTTTGGAGATCCGTTTGAAGGAATGGACTAATGAATTTTCGAGTGTTGAGAAGCACGATATGGGTGCTCATAACCTTGGGTCTCTATTGAGTTTGAAACTCATTAAGGTGGTAAAACCGTTCTTGGATGCTTGCCTTGACTACTGGGACCCGAATTGTCATGTTTTCGCGTTCCCAGGAGGTGATATTTGTCCTTTTCCGGAGGAAATTGCTGCTATTGGTGGGTGGGATCCCGAGCACTTATCCGCTATTCCTTCCACTTCACAAGGGTATAAGACCAAATTCAGAGACTTGCTCGGATTGACTAGACTCGAGGTGGATCGCTTGGTTACCCCGAAAGGCGTGAGAATGCTGGATTTTGTAGACCGATTCATCAACAGAGCTGACCCCACAGTTTCTTATGTTGCTAGGAGGAGAGCATTTGGCTTCTGTTTGCTGCATGTGTATGTCTTTCATGGACACGTTGATGAAGATTTGCGAGGTGATCCCCGTCTTTTGGGTCTTATCGAGCAAATGGAGCTGCGCAGGAGCCCAGCTTGCTTGTGCTTAGGGGAGATTATCCTGGGTTTGGATAATAGGAAATCCAACCGCGATCTTCCATTTCTGGGGAGTCCCGTTATCTTACAGGTAAAAGACACCCTTTTTCTCTTTTTTTTTTTCTTTTCGTTTTTTTCTTCTTTTTCGTTTTTTTTTTTTCGTTTTTTTTTTTTTTTTTTTTTTTTTTTTTTTTTTTTTTTTTTTTTTTTTTTTTTGTTTTGTTTTTTTTTGTGGGTGTCTAATTCCTGCTTTTGGTAGGTTTGGCTTATGGAACGGCTCCGACTGCTCGAGCCCCCAGTTCATGCACTTTCCTATCATTCCCGTATGATTGCGATGAGGACGCGGTTGTACATGGTGGACTTCACTCGGGTCTGTGACTATTGGAAGAACAAGCTGAAGAGTGATGATGGCCCGTTGATTAGGTGGGTCGTCTGCGTGGTGGCATCTCAAGTCTTATTCGGAGTGTCTTCTTTGGATCCCACTAGGTCCGTGCGCATTCCGGGATTAGAGTTCATGGTGTGCATCTTTCCGGAGAGATTGATGAGGCAGTTGGGCTGGGAGACTATCCCGAGGCTTGATACTGTTCAGATCGCCGTAGCGCTTACCACCGAGAGCCGAAGAGAGTGGGCCATCAAATGGGCCCAAAGGAACATGTGGTTCTTGAGCTTCTCCGCCAATGCTTTGTGGGTGTCAGATTCCTATCTGAGGTGGAGAAAGGCTGCAACTTCGGAAGAACGCGAGAGACTGAGGAAACGCGAGCCTGTCGACTACAAGGTACGCGAGGGAGAGAAAGAGAAGGAGAAGCATCCGACGAAAGGAGAAGAAGAAGTCGGATTTCAGTCATTCATCCTTCCAAGAAATCAAAGACTACTCCTGTTGCGGAAATGGTGGTTGGCAAGAATGGAAGAGTCGGGCCTCGAGAAAGACCGTTGGTGATTAGGTCCGAGGTGGTGCAAGAGCGCCCGGCTCGAGGTCGTGACAAGAAATATGACAAGACTGACAAGGGCAAGGGGAAGATGGAGGAATAGCCCGAGTTCTTATTTATTATTTGATTATTATTATTATTGTTGTAATAAAAAGGAGGGATTTTTAGAATCCTAGCCTATTCTATTTTTTATTATGTAACGTATTATTATTATTAGAAAATGAATGGAATAAAAAAAGGTTGAATGGTTAAGAAACCGCTGTGATTTTCTTTTATTATTCTTGTCGAATTTCAAATGCAATGCAAATGTCCTTCTATTTACATTTTAGGTATATCGGGTTGAATCCGGTGAAGGATTGCCTACGTATTCACTTAAAAAAGCGAAATCAAACCCTTGCGCGTAGTTCGAGTAAATGTAAAAGAATAATTGTTCGAAGCAAGAGCTTGTAATGAACATAGAAAATAAGCATGAGCTTTTGTTCTCAAGGTGCGAATTCAGTTTATTTGGTGATATGAGGATGACAGTCTTGTCAAGATGCAAGAGCATAGTGACACTTAGCTTATTTCAGCTTGGCCAGGGGCCGTTTATTTAGTGCCACAAGAGCGACACATGGGTTTACGCGAGGCGCGTTTTTGTCCTATTCTAGGCATAGTATCGTTTCAGTTGGTCAAGGTTTGTGGGGTTCGAAAACTCATTCCCATCTAGGTCTGTGATTCTAACCGCACCGCCTGGGAGTATGGATTTGACTAGGTATGTGTAATACCCCGTATTTTTATATAATAAATTAAATGGATATTATTATATATAATTATTATACATTTTATATTACTAATTGAGTCGAGTAATTGTTGGGTCGTATTGATATCGTAGGATTAAGTTATTCGTGAGCTTGTTAAGACGGGTTTAGCTGAACGAAGTCCCGTTAACCAATTCGTGAACCAACCACGCGGACCATGACGTTTACCCATTTACCCAGAATTAATTACCCATGACCCAATTAACCACTTAACCTAAGTTTAACCTAATTCTACCCTAACACAAAACGCCACTCCCTCAAACCGCCACCCTACTTTCAGCAACACCAATCCCCATCTTCACGCAATTCGAGAGAGAGTGAGAGGACGTGGGCATTAACGGCGCAGCAAGGAAGAGATAGGGCGTTTGTCGACACTCATAGGCGGCTCGGCGGCGGTAGTGGTGGCGGGAAAGGTAAGAACGCAACCCTCTCCCCTCTGTTTTCTTTGTTTCTGTCGGGTTTTGGAGGGGGTTGTGCGTGTTTGATTGAGGATGCTAGTGGTTGTTAGCAGGGTGAGGGGGTAGAGTGGTTAGTGGCGAGTGTAGTGGTGGTGGTCATGGTGGTTATAGGTGGTGGTTGTGGCTGTGCAAGGCGGCATCGACATGGGGGGTGGTAAACGGGTTTAAGCAGCGGTTTTCAGGTGGGTTTAGGGGTTGAGTTGGGGTGGCACCACTGTGGACTCGGGGGAGGTCGAAACAGTGGTGACACGGTGTCTGGGTTCGTGGGATGACGGAGAGCAAAGTCGTGGTGGTTGGCAGGGGTAAGGTTGTTGGCTGCGGTGGTGGTCAGGAGAGAAAAGGAGGTGTTTGGTGAGGCTCGGTGTTGAACCAGGCCAGTTGACGGCCGTGGTTCACCTCGCCGGCGAGGGTCGACCCCAGTGGGGGTGGTTGCTGGTGGTTGGGTCAGAGTGGGTGTTGGGGCTGGTGGTTGACACGGCCTCACGGTGGCCTGTGGTGGCGGGTGAGTGCGTGTGAAGGGGGGGTGCGGGCTGTTTTGGTTTTGAAGCGGGTTTTCATAATTTAATCGTTATATTTCGTTATGGGTCGTATTCTAAATTAATTAATTGATTCCCGAGTGCATTAAAATGATTAAAGACGGGTTTGAGTCGGGATGCTTGAATTGTTTTATGTTTGATTCGGGTCTTCTTAAAACGTTTAATTCGTTTAATATTTTATTATCACATTAGCTATTTAAATTTAATTCCCGAGGCGTTTAAATGATTGGAAACAGGTTTTGTGTCGGGATTGTTAAAAGAGAAAAGTTTCTATATCGGGAAAGTTTCTATTTTTGGTAAATTTCTATTTTGGGAACGAGAATAGTTAAGTAATCAATTATCATTTATTTACCTTTCAGAGGGCGAATTGTTGTGGAAATATTACTGAGCACCCGACTATTTGACTGCAGATCTGAGGTAGGGAAATACACTTGACTTACCGGTGTTGTTAAATTGTGTTGAGTTGTTGTGTTACATGTGACCGAGCTGTGATCGATGACTTGTTCGTGGTTGTAATTTATGTTACGATTCATATACTGGAGTGTGGTTGACTGAACTGTTCGTGTTGATTATGTTATTTCATTATTTTGATAGCTGGCATGATTTCATTCATTGATATACATATCATGTTGCATTGATTACTGTTGAGCATTGCATATGCATTGGAGTTGGAGGAGGGTGTGGTGGTGACGATGATGAGATATGATGTGATGTTGAGATAAGGCCCAGGCTGGTTCTGCAGGACTTGCCCTGGTGTCCTCAGCTGCGAGCTGGCAGATCGACTACGGTCGATATATATATATATTCTACCGGGGATCGGTATGGCTGGGCTGTCCGGGTTATGAGATATGAGAAATGAGATATGAGTTACGAGATGAGATGGAGATGGAGGTGTCGGAGGATGACGCATATCATATTTTGCTGTTTAATTGTTTTCCCTACTCAACCTCGTGGTTGACCCTGTGTATTCGTGGACACCTGTGATGAACCTTAATGGGGAGCAGATTTGACAGGTACTAAGATTTGCTGACTTGGGAGCTATGGGAAGCGTGAGGACTTGGCCAATCTACCTAGAAGTCTAGACCACATAGAAGATTCTATCACTTAACTTATTTTCCGCTGCGGGTTGTATTTATCTTATATTAAGTATTAGTTAGATAATAGTAATAAACACGTAATCGTTAAGTTTTAATTTAAAGTACTTTGGTATTGTTGTACTTTGTTATTCACTACCTCGGGAAACCGAGATGGTAACAGCCCGATTTATTAGGGAAGGTCTTGCTAAAGGCTCCTTCATAAACCGGGGTGTTACAAAGTGGTATCAGAGCGAACGATCCTTAGGCCTGAACCAAAGAACCCAATGAACGTAGGATGTGTCTAAATAAAATGAACCCCTGGGAATAAACTGTTAGGGGCTCACAGTGCGGTTAAGAAGGCGCCCTTAATACGTGCTCTTTTGCCCTCTCAGTTTTGAACCAGGCAACCCAAGAGAAAACGAGTGAATGGGGCAGTTAGAAGGAAAACCTTGGGTATAATTGAGTTGATGTATACCCTGAGACCCATATATTCTAACCATTCTATAGGGCAGCGTTACAGTAAGTGTTTTGTATGAATGATGACGTGACCATATGATGTCGTGGAAATGAGAATTAAGTTTCGTGATCAGTTTAATAATCAATGAAGTGTTGGCTTGTGGTAATCGTGAGCGTGAAAATAATTGCGAATTGATGGTAATTATCTGGATAGATGTTGAATGATGTGCTGATAGTACTATTATGTCTAGTGATGTGCGGTAATGTGATCCCAAAGCCATGCTAGTATAGTATCGTGATAGTAATGAGAGACACCATTGAATTGCTTGTTTCTAGTCGTAGCAATCGTGATTAGATGTAAGGGGTAGGTCGGGAGGCGAAGGGACTTCTATGGGATAGATGTTTACGTAAATACAAAAGTGTGAGAATTAAGTTAGGATGAGTTAGTATCGATAGTATGGTTGTAAGAGCTTGGAACATGGAAAATGAATGATTTAGTGTTGAAATCCGTTTTGTTTGATTTTACTCTGTAATTGATCTTGCTGTCATTTCCTTTCTGTTAATTTTCTACGGATGAAAATTTTATGAGAAATAGCCTCGTGAGTTAGTGTTCTTTTGGCGTTGGTTTCATGCTTATAGGGTATACGGATTAAGAGCAATAAATGATTTAGTGGGCTGTGGTCGGGAAGTTCCTGTGCAGTGATGTGTTGATCGACGATTTTGTAAAAATCCTCATTTAATTTGTGTAAATGATTTTTGCATAATTCCAACTCCATCGACTAGAGGTTTCGCATACGTTTTCAAATTGATGAGCCACGAAAATTCTTGATGTCTCTATATTAAAAGGTAAGCTTTGCGAATTGACCCAAGTTTCGGACCAATTGCTGTCACATACTTGTTTGGACCAACTGAGTTGTAAAATTCTTTAAAAATTGAATTCTTGAACTTTCGACCTCATTCTTTTTATCACAAATTATTAACTCTCTGTATGTTATGAAAAGTAATATAACTTAAGTTTTCGTTGAACGGCTGTTTATTCGTGATTTTTGAAGGTTACAACGTGAATCATGACCTGTAAAATGTGCGTTCTATGCTAAGTTTTCACACAGTTGTTTGATTAATTCATGAGCCTTAGTAAGGTGAAATTATAATGTTTTATATGATGATAGTAGCACGCATGTTCAGTAGTTATATATCTTAACAAGTGATAAAATTAAAACTTAGTTGATAACATTGTTGGCATGATCGCATGAGTAAAATTGGATAGCTTAATTTGATTCTTAATCGAGGGTGAAATGTTTATACAAGTCCAGTTGTTTGCATACCTTGTATACATTTGGCATGATGTAATGACTCTGGGTGTGCATCTTATTTGCATAGTGGTCGGGTATATATATACATATAAAACTATATTGTCATATATTGGTAAGTTGATAGCGTTAAAAGTTAATTGACTGTTCTAACATACACGCAAGAATAATTATAATAATTAGGTCTAAATGTCTACACATGAATGGTAGTAATGGTTATGCCTAAATATTACCACATGTAGGATGTTATCTGAGTCCTAAGGTCCTTTTTGTGAGCCTGTGTGCCTATGGTTATACCTGTTGCTTCCATTGCATTAAATTATTTCGGTTGAACCTAAACCTATAACATGACAATAAACAGTGTTGTTATTTTTGTTATTGAATATGTTCGTTATTACAATATCGTAAAAATACTAAAGTGATTCTTGCAATTGCATGAGTGTGATATAAAGGAAACTGTTTGATATAACACGACAATTGGCATATTTATATTCTCGAGTCGTTACTATCAATTATATTAAAATAAAGATTGTTATGATAACTATGTTGACAATTATAATAGGATAACCCTTTGATGATTCACATGATATGCTTTGGTTTAAATGATAGTCGATATAGTTACATCTAATTGAGTCTACAAGTTGCCCAAGTATTTAAGTCGTGCAAATCAGTGAAGTGTCCAAGTTGCTAATCTTTTACTATAGCTAGAATTCTACAAAGTATAAGATGATGAATGTATGTTTAAACTATTTATGCGATATCGTTTGTTTTGCTGAAAATGAGTTGTACTAAGTTGCTGGACACAATTGAACGATATGGTTGCTATGATGTCAAACACATGTGGGATATGGAAGTAATGTTGTGTTGTTATGAATCATATGTTGTTACTTTTATTAACAAATACGTTTCAGAATTTATATCAAACAAATTGGCTAATTCGTGTTGTATGCATGCGATGAGTCAAAAGGTTTTGATTACGTGTTATGTTTTCTATGGTTTTAAGGTGTTTAAGTAGTGCTTACGTACAGCAGTTTAATACTCCCCGGTGATTTATTAGTAGTAGGGCGGTTCAATCGTTCGGGATTGGTAATAGTTTTGACTTGGGAGAGGAATTTAATGGGGTCAATGTTAAGTTGCATGCTGACTTACGTGTATTCTTGCGATTGATATTTCTAAAGCGATTGTTCTCTGGTAGATAATGCGAATTGTGATGATCTTGAGTTGACCAAAACCCTGGTATTACGCTTACCCGGAAACTTGTTATATAACTTCCGCACACTTAAACCTCGAGGATGAATCCTTTGTCGTAACACCCTTGTGTCTTAATTTGTTAACTTTCCATTTTGTAGGATGGATCCCTACAATGTACACCCGCAAGATCGTTACATGTCACTTGATGCCGACTTTAATGAGCATTGTGAGAGACTTTGTACTTGCCATGGACATGTATGGCCATAATGGGCACCCCGAGTATTTAACTAATACTCGGCTAAGAGCGTATACCCTTATCGATTCTATTCCCGACTGGCATACTAAAGGACAAAGAAACGATTTTATATGAGAGAGCTGACCACCCATTGCATGAGGCTATTCCGTGACCCCAATTCTCACGGGGGCCAAATACCCGCCCGAGCATACCTTTGACTTTATAGCGGCAAACCCGAGACACGAATTTTACGCTAATGTACCGATGCCGAAAGTACGATCAACCACCCATGCCGGACTTCGGGAAGAGGTGAACCAAAGGGAATGACATAGAAGTCACCGAGAATCGGAGGAAGCGCGACCTAAGGACCGTTAGGTTAGGGCTAGTAACACCATGATCGGTGCCTATGAAACCGTGTAAACCTTTGGTTCCTTCTTGTTGTTCTTTTAGTTTGAAGTTGTGTTTTAAGTCAAGCATGAGCTAAGTAATAAGTGTTACTTGTTGACAATCGGTTAATTCCATAATAAAACCTTGTTTCCGACTTAATGTTTCTCTGCGCAATCTCTTGTCATGTGTTCTTTTCTTATTTTGTTGTTGACAAGTGAGTTGGTTGCATAGGAATATGACATTTGAAAAGAGGTTACGAGGACGTAACCATGTTTTTAGTTGGGTAGGATTGTAAAATCTTAATGTTATGTTCCACTTGTTTATAGATTGTGGTTTTGATCAAGTTGTAGATCGTGGTTTTGATCAAGCTGATGTTGTGTTGCGTGGTACCCATACAAATGAGTTCTCTATGTTGTGTAATTAAACTGCTGCTGTTATGGTGCTCTGATAGTTTGCATGAGTTCATGAGTGGTGAAGGGTTTGCATTAAGTAAGTTCCGGGACGTAACTTTCTTTTTAGGAGGGTAGAATGTAACATTCCGTAATTGTTATGTTAATTGGTGTGTCAAAAGTGTGTGTTAACCGAGTTAGAATTGCGTGACGTCCGTAAGTACGATATACAATACCCTTCTGTTGTTTGAGTATGAGAGCGAACTTCGGGACGAAGTTCATTTTAAGGGGGGGAGACTGTAATACCCCGTATTTTTATATAATAAATTAAATGGATATTATTATATATAATTATTATACATTTTATATTACTAATTGAGTCGAGTAATTGTTGGGTCGTATTGATATCGTAGGATTAAGTTATTCGTGAGCTTGTTAAGACGGGTTTAGGCTGAAACGAAGTCCCGTTAACCAATTCGTGAACCAACCACGCGACCATGACGTTTACCCATTTACCTGAATTAATTACCCATGACCCAATTAACCACTTAACCTAAGTTTAACCTAATTCTACCCTAACACAAAACGCCACTCCCTCAAACCGCCACCCTACTTTCAAGAACACCAATCCCCATCTTCACGCAATTCGAGAGAGAGTGAGAGGGCGTGGGCATTAACGGCGCACAAGGAAGAGATAGGGGCGTTTGTCGACACTCATAGCGCTCTGGCGGCGGTAGTGGTGGCAGGAAAAGGTAAGAACGCAACCCTCTCCCCTCTGTTTTCTTTGTTTCTGTCGGGTTTTGGAGGGGGTTGTGCGTGTTTGATTGAGGATGCTAGTGGTTATTGGCAGGGTGAGGGGGTAGAGTGGTTAGTGGCGAGTGTAGTGGTGGTGGTCATGGTGGTTATAGGTGGTGGTTGTGGCTGTGCAAGGCGGCATCGACATGGGGGGTGGTAAACGGGTTTAAGCAGCGGTTTTCAGGTGGGTTTAGGGGTTGAGTTGGGGTGGCACCACTGTGGACTCGGGGGAGGTCAAAACAGTGGTGACACGGTGTCTGGGTTCGTGGGATGACGGAGAGCAAAGTCGTGGTGGTTGGCAGGGGTAAGGTTGTTGGCTGCGGTGGTGGTCAGGAGAGAAAAGGAGGTGTTTGGTGAGGCTCGGTGTTGAACCGGGCCGGTTGGCGGCGTGGTTCACCTCGCCGGCGAGGGTCGACCCAGTGGGGGTGGTTCTTTGGTGGTTGGGTCAGAGTGGGTGTTGGGGCTGGTGGTTGACACGGCCTCACGGTGGCCTGTGGTGGCGGGTGAGTGCGTGTGAAGGGGGGGTGCGGGCTGTTTTGGTTTTGAAGCGGGTTTTCATAATTTAATCGTTATATTTCGTTATGGGTCGTATTCTAAATTAATTAATTGATTCCCGAGTGCATTAAAATGATTAAAGACGGGTTTGAGTCGGGATGCTTGAATTGTTTTATGTTTGATTCGGGTCTTCTTAAAACGTTTAATTCGTTTAATATTTTATTATCACATTAGCTATTTAAATTTAATTCCCGAGGCGTTTAAATGATTGGAAACAGGTTTTGTGTCGGGATTGTTAAAAGAGAAAAGTTTCTATATCGGGAAAGTTTCTATTTTTGGTAAATTTCTATTTTGGGAACGAGAATAGTTAAGTAATCAATTATCATTTATTTACCTTTCAGAGGGCGAATTGTTGTGGAAATATTACTGAGCACCCGACTATTTGACTGCAGATCTGAGGTAGGGAAATACACTTGACTTACCGGTGTTGTTAAATTGTGTTGAGTTGTTGTGTTACATGTGACCGAGCTGTGATCGATGACTTGTTCGTGGTTGTAATTTATGTTACGATTCATATACTGGAGTGTGGTTGACTGAACTGTTCGTGTTGATTATGTTATTTCATTATTTTGATAGCTGGCATGATTTCATTCATTGATATACATATCATGTTGCATTGATTACTGTTGAGCATTGCATATGCATTGGAGTTGGAGGAGGGTGTGGTGGTGACGATGATGAGATATGATGTGATGTTGAGATAAGGCCCAGGCTGGTTCTGCAGGACTTGCCCTGGTGTCCTCAACAAGGTAAATGGAGATCGACTACGGTCGATATATATATATATTCTACCGGGGATCGGTATGGCTGGGCTGTCCGGGTTATGAGATATGAGAAATGAGATATGAGTTACGAGATGAGATGGAGATGGAGGTGTCGGAGGATGACGCATATCATATTTTGCTGTTTAATTGTTTTCCCTACTCAACCTCGTGGTTGACCCCGTATTCGTGGACACCGTGATGAACCGTAATGGGGAGCAGATTTGACAGGTACTAAGATTTGCTGACTTGGGAGCTATGGGAAGCGTGAGGACTTGGCCAATCTACCTAGAAGTCTAGACCACATAGAAGATTCTATCACTTAACTTATTTTACGCTGCGGGTTGTATTTATCTTATATTAAGTATTAGTTAGATAATAGTAATAAACACGTAATCGTTAAGTTTTAATTTAAAGTACTTTGGTATTGTTGTACTTTGTTATTCACTACCTCGGGAAACCGAGATGGTAACAGCCCGATTTATTAGGGAAGGTCTTGCTAAAGGCTCCTTCATAAACCGGGGTGTTACAGTATGGTCCGGCCCAATTACGTTTGAATTTTCCCCTTGGGTCGACAGGTAAAAGAGCTCTAACCGATTTGAGTACTAAGTCTCCTTCTTTGATGTTTCTTGGCCTAACTCTTTTGTTGAAAGCTCTTTTGATACGTGCTTGATATGTTTGGACATTATGCAAGGCGCGTAGCCTACGTTCATCCAGGAGGATGAGTTCTTCATACCTATCCCTCTTCCAATCGGCTTCAGGGATTTGACTTTCGAGTAAAATGCGTAATGATGGTATTTCACTGATCGGTTGTACGGCCTCCATGCCGTAGGTCAAATAGAAAGGAGTAGCCCCAGTGGGCGTCCTAACTGATGTACGATACCCCCATAAAGCAAAGGGTATCTTGCTTGGCCAATCTTTATAGTTGTCTGTCATTTTCTTGAGAATTGTGACAACGTTTTTGTTTGCCGCTTCTACAGCGCCGTTAGTCTGTGGTCTATACGGCGAAGAGTGGTGATACTTAATCTTGTATTTGGCTAGCAATTGCTCGGTTTCGGCTTGGAAGTGTGACCCATTATCGCTGATGATCTCATGTGGGCAACCATATCGACAGATGATGTTGTTCTGTATGAATTTTGCCACATTTTTAGCCGTAAGAGCAGTGTAGGAAGCTGCTTCTACCCACTTGGTGAAATAATCAATTGCTACTAGAATGAAACAGTGGCCTCCTGTTCCGGCTGGGGTTATCTTCCCGATTATGTCAATTCCCCATGCGGAGAATGGCCAAGGAGATGTCATCGTGTATAGCAACGAAGGAGGGACGTGTTGTACGTTCCCGAAGATTTGGCAATTGTGGCAGTGTCTCACGTATTTGATGCAATCAGATTCCATTGTGGTCCAATAATACCCTAAACGCGTGATTTTCTTTGCCATCATAGGCCCACTCATGTGAGGACCGCACTCTCTGTCGTGGACTTCTTCCATCACCTTTCGTGCCTGTGAATGATCAAAGCAACGTAGGACTACACCAAGAGGTGTTCTTTTGTATAACTCTCCTTGCATCAGGATGTATTGGGAAGCTAATAGGCGTATAGCACGTTGTCCCCTTTTGTCCATATCCGGTGGATAGGTACCATTAAGCTTGAAATTCAGGATTGCTTGGAACCAGGGTTCCTGTGCGATTTCTTCTTCATCGGTGATTTGATGGACATAAGCCGGTTCTGATCGTCGTTCAATACACAAAGGCATTTCTACCATGTGGTCTGGCATATTTATCAAAGATGCGAGTTTCGCAAGAGCGTCTGCAAATTGATTTTCCTCTCGAGGTAGGTGTAGGTAGGTTACGTGGTCAAAGAATTGAGCCACTTGGTCTATCCTAGCCTGATAGGGTGCGAGGCTTTCGCTTCGGATTTTCCAGGATCCTGTAACTTGATTGATGATCAGTGATGAATCCCCATGTACCCGGAGGTTTTTGATGCCTAAGCTTACTGCTGCTTGAAGTCCAATGAGACAAGCCTCATACTCTGCAGCGTTGTTTGTCACCTCGAAGTCGAGTTTGACAGCAATCGGTGTATGCTCACCTTCAGGAGAAATGAGCAACACTCCTATTCCGAATCCTCTTAAATTTGACGCTCCATCAAAGTATAGGTCCCACGAGTCTACGTCTATTTGGAGTATATCCTCGTCGGGAAATGACCAAGTGTCTATGGTTTGCGCGTCGTTGATAGGATTTTCTGCGAAGAATTCGGCGACGGTGCGACCTTTTATGACTTTCAGTGGCACATATTTAAGGTCAAATTCTGAGAGCATCGGAGTCCACCTTGCAAGACGTCCGTTGAGGACGGGTTTCTCGAAGAGGTATTTGACTGGATCCATTTTGGAATATATCTTGACGGAGTAGCTAAGCATGTAGTGACGCAGCTTCTTCGTTGCCCACACAAGAGCGAGGCATGTCTTCTCGAGTTGCGAGTATTTGCACTCATATTCCAAGAACTTCTTACTTAGATAGTAAATAGCTCTTTCTTCACTTCCGACGGTTTGGGCCAGCATAGCACCCATGGCAGTTTCAGTTACTGTGAGATATAAACCAAGAGGTTGATCTCGTTGTGGCGGCATGAGCACTGGTGGTTTAGCTAATATCTCCTTGATTCGGTCAAACGCCTTTTGACAATCATCATCCCACATGGTGTGGTCTGTTTTCTTGAGTTTCTTGAAGATAGGCTCGCAAATCATGGTAAGCTTCGATATGAATCGGCTTATATATTGTACCTTTCCTAGGAATCCTCTGACTTCTTTTTATGTTTGAGGTTGTGGCATTTCGATCAGAGCTTTGATTTTTGAGGGATCTATTTCTATACCGCGTTGGCTAACGACGTATCCCAGGAGTTTTCCGGATGTTACCCCAAATGTGCATTTCTGAGGATTGAGTCTCATGTTGTACTTTCGTAGCCTTGCGAAGAACTTGCGAAGGTTCGCAATGTGTCCCTCTCTTTCCTTGGACTTGACGATCATATCATCTACATATACCTCAACTTCTTTGTGCATCATGTCATGTAGGAGTGTAGTTGCGGTGCGTTGGTATGTAGCTCCGGCGTTGATCAATCCGAATGGCATTACTGTATAGCAATAGGTTCCCCATTGGGTGACGAAAGCGGTCTTGTGCATATCTTCCATGGCCATCTTGATTTGGTTATAGCCCGCATACCCATCCATGAAGGATAGTAATGCGTGGTCTGCAGTATTGTCCACCAATATGTCAATGTGAGGTAGAGGGAAGTCATCTTTCGGACTCGCTTTGTTTAAGTCCCTGAAGTCAACACAAACACGGATTCTCCCATCCATTTTGGGCACAGGTACTATGTTAGCTACCCAGTCAGAGTACTCGGAAACTTTGATGAACCCGGCTTTGAATTGCTTATCAACTTCTTCCTTAATTTTTAGAGCCCATTCTGTTCTCATTCGTCGAAGCTTCTGTTTCTGAGTTTTGAAACCCGCTTAATCGGAATCCTATGTTCGGCGATATCCCCGTCGATCCCTGGCATGTCTTTGTAGGACCAAGCGAAAACGTCTTTGAATTCATTTAGGAGGTCTATGAAATCGGCCCTTTCGGTAGAGCTCAAGGTAGTCCCTATCCTAAGTTCTTTGGGTTCTAATTCGGTTCCTACGTTGATGGGTTCGGTATCCTCTATTACTGGTTCCCCTTCCCCTTCCTGTAATATTTCTTTGGCTACGTAGGGAGGTATTTCGGTTAAGTCTGGGTCTTGGTCATCCTCAGTATCATCATAAACAGAATTGCACTCGAAAGAACACGAGAGAGTAAGCGGGACTGATTTATTCATATTAAGATTTGAGTAAAGTTGAAACAAAGAAGCCAACGATCCATGGTCGGGGCGGTAAAGGAACGATGGTGGGGCATTCCCGAACTACCGTGACTACTCGATGCTAGGCTAGGAGAAACGAAGGGAGTGGGGATGACAACGAGTAGACTCTCTAATGACTTCTCTAGACTCGACTCGACTCGATTCCGACTCCGACTCGAACTCGTCGTCTTCTGGTTCTCCTTTGAACATCTCTCCTTCTCCAGTAGCGCGTTTGAAGAGTCTTCCTTGGTTGTTGGTCCATTTGATAGATTTTCTCCATCCTTTCTGCTGCTTTGTGTCGATTTCTGTGATCAACGCGGTGGGGTTGAAGCGATCGTCCTGAAGTATCATAGTAATGATCTCATCCTGCGCGGCCCTAATGAATCGGTCCTCTCCAAATAATAGACTAACGGCTTGTTCGTCGAAGCAAGGTGCTTGACGGGTTTTGACGGTAGGAACCGTTTCGGGAGGAATGAAGTAGCAATCGTGAAAGATCTCGATTCCGGCTAACTTCCTCTCAAGATAATGCCAAGGTTCGGAAATCGCGAAAGAGTTCTCAACTTCCTTCTTGAACGAAGTATCCATTTAAGGTGGGGAGATATGGCCTCATTTGGACTCCTACGTACTTGCGATTTTGGACTTGAGCGAGCATTTCGAGAACTTCTTCAGCTGTGGGTTTGTATCCTAGCCCAAGTGGTATCCTTGTCGAGTTGCCTTTCTTGTATGGTGTAAAGGTGTTCTTCCGAACTGGGTTTAAAGGCATTCCAGGGAAATATCCTTGATTCTTGAGTATGTGGTTGACCACCAAGTTGGAGTAGGGATTATAGTACAAGGGTGCCAACTCACTTTCTATAACGTTCACACTTTGGAAGCCCCCAAGTTCGTATATGGGATCCGCGAGGACTTGATTGTTTGATTGCTTCTCAATTATTGCCTTGATGGGTGACGAAGTGATCGTCACAACTTTGCCATTTAGTGGGATCTTGATCTTTTGATGAAGGGTGGATGTTACCGCTTTGGAAGCGTGAATCCAAGGCCTTCCCAGAAGTATGTTGAATGAAGCTTCGATGTCCACTATTTGGAAGTTAACTTTTCGTTCGATTGGTCCCGTGGCTATGGTTAGGTTAGCAAGTCCAACCACTTTTCGTCGTGTACCGTCATATGCACGTACACCTTGATTTGTAGGAGTCCAATCCGACTCCTTCATGCCTAGCTTGTATGCCGTTTTGAGGGGTATGACGTTGACCGCGGAGCCATCATCTACCAAAGTCATTGGCACGTTCTTCTTTAGACAAATGACAGTGATGTATAGAGCAAGGTTGTGACTAGCGCCAAAAGGTGGCAAGTCTTCATCTGAGAAAGTAATAGGATTACTTAGCCTCGGTGATTCTTGGAAGACCAAGTTGACTACATCTTCAGGAGTGGAGTTATGTGCTACATTCAATTTGGCCAAAGCTTGCAGTAAAGCTTGGCGATGCGGAAATGAGCTTGCCACTAGTTGCGGTGGCGAAAGATCAGCCTTGGTTTTTTGTAATTGCTTGAGCAAATGATCAGTGGGGTCGTCTTCGTTGTCATTTGGTGTGATGACGTTGGTTGGACCGTTTTGAGTAGTGCTTTGATATGGGCGACCCGAACGAGTTAGGTGATCCACATCTTGGTCTTCTCCATTTTAGACTATCTCCTTGACCAAGGAGTTTTCAATGAGGTATTCGTCTTCATCATCATCGGCCCAAACCCCATTGACTGCAGCTAGTTCCTTCATCCTCATGATGTCACTTTCTAGTTGTATGATTTGATCGACTAGCTTATCGACCACGGCGACTACTTCTTGCATAGTGGCATTTTGAGAGAAGGTCAATGGTACACGTTCTTTAGGCGTTGCATTGGGATCGCGTAAGGTCGTTACCATGTTTTCTAGTTCCCACACTTGTCTATCTACACTCCTTGCCCATGCGATGAAGTCGGAAATGGTAGGGGAGATGGTAGAGTAGAGTCTTTCTTTCTCAATTGCATGAATTTCATTTTCGGTGGGAGAAATGAGATGTGAGCAATCTAAGGTAGATTCGTCACTTGTAATCACTAGAACTCCAAGAGGATTAAGAGTGTGGTTGGGCTTACCTCCTGGTGGAATTGGAAGTCGACCATCTTCAATCATATCCTGAAGCACGTGTTTCAACTTGTAGCATTTTTACGTGTCATGCCCCTTGCCCTATGGTATTCACGAGGGAATTTTCATCCCAAAATTTGGACTTCCTTTCGGGTTCGGGAGTAGGCCCAATGGGTTGGAGTTTACCTTGCTTCATTAGTCTTTTTAGAGCGTTGGAGTACGTATCCCCAAGGTTTGTGAACTTCCTTGGTGGGCTAGTTTTCTTGGATGGCTCGAGAAGGTTAACTTCGTCGGTCTTGCTAGTAGAGCCGTATGAACGACTCGTGGACCCTTGATATCCTCGACCTACCGTTTTGGACAAGAGTCCTTTACGGATGTCGTCTTCAATTCGTGTCCCTAGTACAGTTAAGTCCTTGAAGGTCTTGATGTTTTGATATCTCAAATGGTTGGCATATATGGGCTTGAGATTGTCCACAAACTTTTCCACAAGAGTAGCCTCATCCGGGCGTTCAACTAGTTGGGTACTAGTCTTCCTCCACCTACTTAGAAAGTCGGTGAATCCTTCTTTGTCATTTTGGGTAAGAACCTCTAGAGTGCGCATGTTGACTTGGATCTCGGCATTATCCGCGTATTGTTTCGAGAACTCGATTGCGGCGTCCTCCCAAGTAGCGACCTTTTTGTGATCTAAAGTGTAGAACCATTGCTTTGGGATGGTGTCAAGAGATGAAGGAAAGATCCTTAAGAACATCTCGGGTTTGATGCCTTTGATAGACATGTAGTCCTTGAAGGCGCGGATGTGGTTCAAAGGGTTCTCATGTCCTTTAAACTTAGGGATATCCGTCATGCTAAAGTTAGTGGGCAATTTGGAATTGACGGCTTCATACTTACGATTGTTCTCCTGTAAATGTCATCCCCCTTAAGGTACATCAATTGCTCCTCTAGGTATTGGAGTCTTTTCTCACCATGCGGTTGTTCCTAGGACAGGATTCTCATCTTTAGACTCGTTATCGGAAAATTGTAGCACTCCACCTTTAGGGGGAGGTAGCTTTCCCTCTACATCAAAGATACGGCCTTCGATAAGCTCAAGGCGGTCATAGGTTTGTTCTTGAGTGATTTGCATTTGGGTTATCGCGGCCAGGATTCGATCATTACTTTCTTGAATTTGCTGGAGGTTCGTTTCATCACTTGACCCAGGCATCTTGGAAACTGGATAAGAGATCGGCGACGAATCAAAACACGATCGACCATTCTATCACACTTGCTAAAAGAGGAAAAGCTTTGACTCGTGAAGTGGGTGTGTGCCACTTGTGTTGAGTGAGTTTTGAAGAAAGACAAGGTCTTTGAAAATGTGTTCCTAGTCAACTGTAGTGTAGTTGTAGGAGTGGACTCGAAGTGAGGTTTTGAAATGGGCTTGTGGCCCGAATTTTGACTTGACAAACGGACAGAGTTTTGACCGGATTTTGCGTTAATTAAAGGCCTACTTTTTTTTTTCGAAATTTTGTTTAAAAATAAGGATTTTGATTTTTTGAAAATTCGTCATGGTTTTGTTTAGAAGTGGTGATCACGTAAGATTTACACATTTATACAAGCATTATAACGGATCTTGAGTGCTTTTAAAAGGGTTTTGGTTTAAAGGGTGGGTTGCCATACCGAACCATCAAACCCGAAGTCTGTGGAGAGGCTCGTGCCAAACAAGAGTAAGGCCGATTCCTAGTCCATTTCCTCAAGTAGTGAAGGCCCTTGATACAAACAAGAGTAAGCATCATGGTATGGATGACGTCAACCGCTATCCATCCTTAGGCCCAAATAAGAATTAGGACCGTTTAGACGGGACGATTGGTCGAATGGGTTGGGTTGGGCCTAGGAAGGCCGAATAAACGGTCTAGGAAGACCGAGTCATGAAAACCGACAATTGTCTTGTACAAACTTATTCCCTAACCTTGTTCAAGTTTCACCCTTGCTACACGTAAGTGTATTATCCCAGTGAGTCGCCAAACGTGGACAGACGGGCCGCCCACGGGGCGCTTGGTGAGAAACGGGGAACAAGCGTTTGCATTTTGTATGGAGTCGCCACCAATTTTTATGGGAAATTGGAACCGTTCGAATACCTCGTGTCATGTCAAGACACAAAGTAGTGACATGAACACTAAGCAATCGTTACCCTTAACATTCTATGTCTAGAATGACTCTCGTGGATGCCAATGAACACGGGTGCTCACGGAGATCTGGAGTAAGGGGTGAGGGTACGTATTAGGAAGCTCTTTTGATCGAACACCTAATCCCGCCCGCCTCGATAGCGGCCTCTACTAATGATTAGGGAAGTTATTCGTACTCGATATATCGTCGGCTATATGCATGCAATGCAACATCCATAGATTAATCCTAACATGTGAAAATTTAACTAAGTCGGTTGACACATAATTAGCAAACAATTGGGTCGAAGTAGGATTTAATGTTGATTTACATGTGAAAACATACAAATGATGATAAAAAGCAATAAATACAATGAATATAAATTACAATAATGAAAATTACATTAATTACAAAGGATTTATTGATTTATGTCGAAAATACCTTTAAAACGGATAATTTACGAGAAAGGAAAGAAAGAATAAAATTAATAAAAGACGAACAGAGATTAGTGATATTACGGATAATAGTTAGTTAATACGTAACCTAATTAAACTAGGTCGAGGCAGAAACGGAGTTCAGGGACAGAACTCATCACGAACAGCGCAGAGATCGCGCCCTCGGAAGAGGCGCGGCGATTCTTTGCGTCTGTTTCCAAGGGTGAGTTCTCGGCATAAGTCGAATCGCAAATCGTTAATGTTAATTGTTAATTTTAGGGATTGATCTGATAATTGACTCGGATGAAAGTGATTAATAGGTTAATTACATGTGAATGATGGTCACAAAAACAGTAAAACATGAATGAGACGGATGCAAACGGATTAATTATGTGAAGGGACGATGTTAATGAATGATTAATTAGTGACATCGGTGAATGAAACAAACTAAACATGATGATTTAACAATGAATATGGATGCAAATATATCGATGACGAATCTCAGAAACTCAATATGAACGAATTGAATCTCTAAAACCCGAATTGAATATTAATGACGAAAACCCGCAAATATGGATTACTTGGGATTTAAGGTCGGATTTATGATGATTAAAACATATTAATGATGAATAAATTATATACATATGAATTATTGAACTATCATGTGAGAGAATTAAAGACAAACATACGAAAACAAATAAGAAAGACGGAATAACGAGGGACGAAGAAGAAGAAAAGAAGCGAGAATCTGCGGCGGCCCTCACGAAGAGGCGCAGCAGAATCGCGCTCCTTCGAAGAGGCGCAGCAGTTGCTGCGTCTTTTCTCGACGTATGTCTACTGGAAATCCGCAAAAACAGATTTTAACAAAGGGTTTTAGAAATCGGGTTTAATGGTATCTTCGACATAAACCTTACAATGATGATACGATAAATAAAAATAATAAATAAAGAGAATTATTACACCCTCAGACTTACATGTTGACGGAACGAGATGAACTAAGAATCGACTAGTGAATGCTCGACGCGAATGCAAGGAAAGAGTGCCCTCGTAAGAGGAAAACGATTGATTAATTTAAGATTGATTGAGTGTAGTTGGTCAAATTGGTCGGTCATGCAACGGAGAGGCTGGTACCCGGAAAGATCCGAGCTTACGTGGTCGGAAGTCCAAGCACGTAGGCGCCAATTAGTAAGAACGAAGTCTAGAATGCAAAGGGAGAAGAGAAGGGCGGACACTCGCGTGAGAAATATGAGGAACGAAGGCTCCTATTTATACTAATCACGTGAAGGAATAGGGTTTCAGAGACTCTTTGGAAGTGAATCTCGGAAAGATATAAAAAAGATACGTAAATCATGCAAAGAAGGGCCTGGGAAGAGGCGCAGCGCCCATCGTCCCTTGGAAGAGGCGCAGACACTGCTGCGTCTGTTCCCGGAGGTTTCCTCTGTGAAGAAAGATTTCCGCGTTTGAGTTATGGTAGGACGGAAATAATTCGATTATCTTGTGAATATTACGGGATATTATTTGCCAAAAGATAAAATTTATGAAATATGGAATAGAAATATCCGAACATTCGAACATTCGACTCGGATTTAACAAATATCGAAAAATGGAGACGGTTTTTGACCCGGACTCCGAATGTGCTCTAATTACTGCCAAAACGACCGTATCAGGACGTAGATGACAACTAAGAGGTAGACATTAATATTTGAGCAATCACCTGACGATAATCTTACGAACTGTCACAAATCGTTCCGCGAATCAAACATGCGGCCCAATCATCACCGGGTGGTTTGCGGGAGGTGCAGAAACGAGGTGTCTACAATCATATGCATAATCACATTTGTCTTTTATTTTTCCGTTACTTTGTCATATTCAAATGGGTTGTGGAGACAAGATTGAACCCCATTAAAGTGAACTAATTGACATAGTAATCGCCCATAGTCACTTGTATGAGGTGACGTCTCGAAGTGACTAGAGTGTGATGCGATTGATGGCAAGTTCAAGTGCCATAGAGTCATATGAGAATGAATAGTCGATCACATAGGCAGACTGTTAGGAACACCTTGTCGGGCTAATAATCGCTTATAGAGTTCTGGCAAATTTATATAGCCTGGTCGTGGCGAGAGCTACTATAGTATTCTAATGAGTCGATTTTTTTGACTAAAGACTGTTCGCCTAAGGTGGCACGGTTTCAGATTAACTTTGATTTATGTTACTACGACCTTCGTAAATGGGGTCAAATGGGCATATTTTGGGTTATGATAGCTGTGCCTAGTCAAAGGGAATAAGTGCGATAGGAATTGTCCACCCCTTGTCAGGGTTATAAAAATATCTCAGGGCCACTTGAGGAGTAATGAACTGGAAATGCGTGGCCACGCTCGGAAGGTATCTATGGTAGAAAATTTCGGTCAATCAGTTATTCTCCAGATCGAGGAAACCACTCTCGATATGATCACTTGCAAGTACGACCTGAAAGACACCTTGCATTGAGTGGGAGATAGTAATAGGACAAGAGAATTGGTGACGCACACTTGTCGAGGACAAGTAGGAGATTGTTGGAATATGTGTCCTCTGACAATAATGCGATCACAACTGTCGATCATAATGTTTAGCATATGTCGCGATTTTATGACGTTTCGTAAATCGGTTAATAAAAGGTAACTCATACACTTGTGTCTACCCTTTGGTTGTCATCTAGGTGTCATTACGGTCGTTTTGGCAGTAATTAGAGTACATTTGGAGTCCGGGTCAAAAACCGTCTTCATTTCTTAAAACCGTCAAATCCCGAGTCAAAAAGCAATGTGCTTGTCTACCTAAGGTTAGGATATCATAAAATGTTATGACTTTATCTCATTTTTAGTCCCATGTCACTTCTTTGCGCTAAACTTAAGTTTACATTACAGAATGAGCATTTCATTTAGTTAAAATGACAATCCGACCTTTAGGTCCATTTTACGAAGTGATAACGACTTTTTTTGGGTCTGGCCTATTTCACATAAAGTTCTAGATCTTTCTCTTAGCTTTCCAAAGCCACCGAAATCACCTTAATTCGAGTCTTGTAGAGAAAATTATGCCTAAAATACGACAGGTTGTCAAACGCGCTTTCTCGCGCAGAAGAATCCTACCCGAGAAAGGACGCAGTAAGTGTTGCGCCTCTTCTAAGGGATGCAGCACCTGCTGCGCCTTTTCTCAGAGCTTTCTTTTTGTCCAAGTTTCCATGTTTTAACCTAAGTCGGTTGTTTCCGAATCTTTTCTTCCGTATCCTATTCTTACCATAATTCCTCCGTGTGATTAGTATAAATAGAGGCCTTTACCTCACATATTTTTCACGCGAGTGTCCGCCCTTCTATTCTCTCTTTGCATTCTACGACCGCGTTCTTGCTTTTCGACGCCTACGTGCTTGATCAATCGACCACGTAAGCTCAGATCATTCTGAGTACCAGTCACGTTTGCATGACCGACCAATTTGACCACTACACAATCAATTAATCAATCTTTTAAATCCTTTTTCAAGGGCACTTTCATATTTGCATAGATCGAGTCGAGTTACCACTAAGAACCGATTTAGTTAAATCTCGCGACGCTAACATGTAAGTCTGAGGGTGTAAATCCTATTTTATTTTATTGTACCTTTTATTTTGTATCATTAATGTAAGATTTATATCAAAAGCACGTTCAAAACCGTCTTAAAAACCATCTTTTAAAACCGTTTTCATAAAACAGCGGAGGACTGACGTCGAGAAGAAACGCAACAGCAGCTGCGCCTCTTCGAAGAGTCGCAGTACATGCTGCACCTCTTCCTGAGGCTGCCACTGCTCCTGCTCTTCTTCTTCTTCCTCGATCTTCTGCAACATTCTGTTTTTCTTATTTTCTTCTGTTTCTTTTGTTCATATCAGTACGTAAATCATATCTTAATTAATCTTTACAAATTATAATGTTTATTCGACTTAAATCCCTTATAATTTGATATTTGCGGGTTTTCGTCATCTTATTTCAAACCCGGATTTTAGAGGCCCGATTCATTCATATCGATTCTCTGGAATTCGTCTTTTGTACATAGTTTATTTAATTTCAATTTATTTTATCAATTTATTTTTCAAGTCCAAAGTTTGTTCCTTTCTTAAATCCGACACGAGTTCGTTATAATCATGTAAACCGCTGTAAATTATCACCTTTAATTCGTTTTATGACGGTTCCAGATGCATGTAATCTGCTAAATTACTTCAACTTGAGTCTAATATCAATAATCGACCCTAAATTTACCAATGAACATTAACAATCCGCGATTCTGACTTCACAGCCAGAGTCCAACGGGAGAACAGACGCAAGAAGAGTCGCGCCTCTTCCAAAGGACGCAGCAAATGCTGCGCCTGTTCTGGGTTGGCTTTTGTCTCTGAACTCTTTCTCGCTTTGACGTAGCTCCTAATTACGTAATCAATCGACTATTAATCGTATTATCACCTCTAATCAGGCGTATTTTCATACTTTTATTTTAATTTAAAATTTAATCTTATTTTTCTTTTTCACAAATCCCGTTTTGAACGTGCTTTTGACGTAGATCAAATAAACTTTGTAATTATTGTAATTTTAGTTATTGTAATTTATTTATCGTATTTATTTTATTCATGTATGATATATTTACGTATGTTCCACATGTAATTAATCTAACTTCCAACTTCGACCTCAATTGTTTGCTAAAATTATGTGTTCACCGACATAGTTTAATCTCACATGCCAGGATTAATCTGTGTTTGTTGCATTGCATGCATTACATCGACAACATATCAAATATGAACAACTTCCCCAATCATTAGTAGAGGCCGCTATCGAGGCGGGCGGGATTAGGTGTTCGATTAAAGAGCTTCCTAATACGTACCCTCATCCCTTACTCTAGTTATCTCTGGACATCCGTGTCCATTGGCATCCACAAGAGTCATTCTAGACATAGAATGCTATGGGTAACGAGTTCCTAGTGTCTATGTCATTACTTTGTGTCTTGACATGACACGAGGTATTCGAACAGTTCCAATTTCCCATAAAAATTGGTGGCGACTCCACAAATGCAGGCTTATTCAAGCCCCTTTCGCACGCGCCGCGGGTGGCCCATGTCCACAGTTTGGCGACTCCGCTGGGGAAGATACACTTACGTGTTACCTAGGGTGAAACTTGAACAAGGTTAGAGAATAGTTTATACGAGACAGTTGTCGGTTTTCATTACTCGACCTTCTTAGGTCGTTTCTGTTGGAATATGTGTCCTCCGACAATAATGCGATCACAACTGTTGATCATAATGATCACATGTTTAAATCTCATTTTAAGAATACATGTGGGATGTAATATTTTACAGTCAACTGGTCCACACATATCGGTAATGATTGGCTGACTAGAGTTTGACATTACTGTCGTGCGACGGTGGTGATCAGTTGATCCCCTTAGGTCATACCTATAGGGAAATACTCTTAATTGATTATTTAATTAATCGTATGCCGATACGAGTTAATTAAATTGCTTAAAATTGACGGATGATTTTGTGAGTAAAATTAACGTGTCTCATTGTAATTCGATTAAATTAGATACGGTCTAAGTAATCGAATTGTTTTATTACTTGGATAAAAATTATTGTTTACGAAATAATTGAAATTGAAATTGAATGAATAATTCATTATAAATACAAGACGTTGTAATTTATAATTTGATAAACCGTTTTGGTACAAGTAATTACGAATTACTAGTCGATTTTGTTAATGACATATTTTATGAGTTGTTGATTTTTAATATGTTAAAAATACATTACAATTTCATAAGTCAAGTAACATGTCACATATGTTACAATTGACAAATGACAAAATAAAATGGACCTCCCATTTTATGTATATATATGTGCCGAAAATGGAGGTGTTTTAGGATTATATTGTGTTTTTATTTTAAGTGGAAAACATGATGATTAAAGCCTAATAGTAGCCATGCAACCCTATCTTTCTTGGGAAGAAAATGAGCCTCATGCATTGGCTCCCTCTACCACCCCTCCCACCGGTTTTTTCCCACTAAGAGGAACAAATGGGTTCCTCTATTATTCATTCATATTATTCTAATTTTCTAGTGTAACAAACTACTCTCTACATGTGTGATACATTTTAGAGAAATAAAAACCTCACAAAACTCTTCTCTCTCAACCGAAAATAAGGGAGAACAAAATAAATATTTTGTGTCAAAATTTTGAGTAAGACTTGTATTATTTTTAGTACAAAATAATATTAGTTATTAAGAGGTTTCCTTGGGTATTCACTTTTAGGAGAGGTTCTAATTTGGACCTTTGTTCATCCATTTTAAGGAAGCTCAAGAACTAACAAATAGGTGAATTTGTTGGTGCCCATTAATCCGAAATCATATAGTAAGATTGATGATTTCTTCTCTTATCTTATTTATGTTTGCATGCATAAGATCTAGCTTTTATTTTATGACTAAATAAATCATTTCATATATGAATATGTAAATTAATGAGATCTATAATTTCAACAGTTTCATTCGGCCTTCCTAGGCTTAACCCAACCCATTCGACCAGTCGTCTCGTCTGGACGGTCCAAATTCATATCTGGGCCTTGATACGTGCATTTTATATAGTCTTTTTAAGTCTCTTATGCACGTATTTGTATGCGATTCTCGTGGTTCTATGCTATGAAATGTCCCGAATAATATACTTTGGTTTGTTTTGCTTTATTTACAGGAATGGACCTGAAAGTAGCGGAATCAAGCCTTTTATCGTCCGTTTTGCTTGCATTTAGGAAGTGAGTGGATTTGGAGCGGAAATGCTGCTGCCTTGGGGCGCGTAAAGTTATTTCGGAAGCTAAATCGGCAGGTCAAAGCTGGAACTAACGATGCAATGAGCTGGCTGAGTCAAAATTACTCGATCGAAGGCTTTTGTTGCTCGATCGAGTATTTTGGAGAGGAGAAGACCTCGATCGAGTGAAATCATTGCTCGATCGAAGTGTGCTTTTTAAGAGTTCCTCGATCGAGTTGCTTGTTTACTCGATCGAGAGGTTTTGCCATGAATGTGTTCGATCGAGCAGTTCTAAACTGTTCAATCGAGTAATTATCTAATGGGCTCGGGCTTCTTTAGTTTAATTTCGTTTTCTAGGTTTAATAATTGTCTTTCCTATAAATAGGAAAGATGACATGAGGTTTTGGGAGGACTTCATACATTACTTTTCTTTTCCTTACTGTTGAACACTGTTTTTCTCTCTATTTTCCGGATCCTAATCTGTAATCTTCTCTTACTCTTTACTCTCTTTAATTTACGATGCTTATTATTCCTTTATCTTTCGCTCTTGCTTTGTTTACTACTATGCGTAGCTAATTCTCCTGCTAGGATTTAGGGGATTCAATGAATTATTGTTAGTTGCTAATTAGGTTTACAAATCTTTCGTTACTTTCATGTCTTTGTTGTTAATCACTTTTAAATTAATCGTTATTAGTCAAATCGATGCATTTAGCTAATTTATTTGGTAAGCCTTAACCTAGAACGGAAGGTTGGAAGGGGTGAGACCTGCAGTGAACATTAGGATGCTTTAGTGAGGGCGGAAGCTAAGCTAATAGTATTTTAGGGCGAATTGAGAGCGGAAGGAGATATTCGTTGCCCCTTAGACTGATACACGCGACCGATCTGTGACCTTAGCTGCAATTAATTGACATCCATTGATGACCCGACAATCCTAGTCCTCTCTCTTTTATTGTTAATCTCTCTTATTCTTTTCTCTTGCTTTAATCTCATTCAGTTCCATCTGGTGACATTAGGCAGACCGAATTGACAAGTAGATAGTGACCGCCTCCCTGTGGAGATCGGCCCTACTTACCGCTGACTTCTGTTAGTAGTACTTAGGTATTTATTTTTGATACTAAAACGACGGTATCAAATTTTGGCGCCGTTGCCGGGGAGGCAACAATTTTATTTGCTTGTTTATTTTTGTCTGTCTTTCGCCTCAAGGAATTTATTCCTTGAGGCAGTTCTTATCTTTTTCCTTGAGTGTTGTTTTGATAGGTCCTACAGGTCCTACCTAGACATTCTAGGTAAAAGATTATCAAAGGGAAGGCTTGAGTACCTTTGATCTTCCACCTATGTTCCGTCCTATGGCGCAACAGGTGGTTTACTGTGAGAGATGTGGTACTGCTGGGCACGAGGCTGTTATTTGTTTGACAGGGAACGATGAAGTCTATGCGTTTAGGCAACGTATGAACAAGCTAGTCAATCCTTCGCATTTGTGCCGCCACATCCACTTCAAGAACGAGGCTATCAAAAGCCTCCATTCGTTTGGCCGTCGCAACAACAAGCTCCTCCTCTTGATAAACAGAAAGAACAAATCGCTGAGCTGAAATCTTTGATTAAGACACTTGTGTGGACAAGGCCCTCGGGAACTGCGTCCGAGGGATCCACACCCGGCATAATCGACTCGAGGTTCTTTTGAATCGAATTAAGACAAATTAGAGTCGCCACCAAGTTTTTTGGGAACTTGGAACCGTTCAAGTCAACTTTACACCTTTCATCGAAAAGCATAAAGCCAATCGACTACGAGTGATTAAAGATAAAGACTTGTACCCTATATCACTCGAATTGAATGACTCTCGTAATCCAATGGTATTTAGACGGATCCACAAACCATAGATCTTGAGTAAGGGGTGAGGGTACGTGTTGGGAAGCCCATAAGGACACCCAACCCCGCCCGTCAATAACGGCCTCTACTAAGTCAAGTGTCGGATTTCAAACAAGGTCATAGCTACTACGATGTATGTAATGCAAACGTTATTTTAACCCTATCATGTGACAACAGTTTCTATGTCGTTTTAGATGCAACTAAACTAACTTTGTCAAAGTTGTAATTTAGCATGTGGGTTGATTGATCTAACAACATACAAATAAAACAAACAAGGCTTAAGGGGGAATGGGGGAGCCGTTGGGATCTACCTATTACAACCCAGGCATTTCATGCCGACACAACAACAAATTAAAGATACAACTCGATCTAAATACAAATGCTACATACGAAACGACATACGACCACACACATGGCCGTTTGGCCTTGAAAACCGTGCACAAGGGGGAGGTGACTCACGGCCTACATGACACACGACCGTGGGTCCCTCCTCGTGTTGCGTGCTCTCACTTAATCCCATCGAATTAGACATTGGGCTACGCACCAAAGCATGCATTAGCATAAACCGGGCCATGTTGCTTTAAACAACATGCGGTTTACTACGCTCCTACAAGCATTGGGAACAACCGTCTAACCAAATAAAACTAAGGTTTTCAGAAAAGGTTTTGACTCAAAAAGGAGAACTAATTACAAACAGATTACAAAACGTGACTCAAAGAAACATAAATTAATTACAAATGACAAAACAAAATAAAGAGCGAACGATGCGCAAACAAACGAAATAGGACATGCCAAACACACGGCCAACCACGGCTCAACCACGGCCCAACCAAAACCAACCTAGTTCCTAAGTTAGATTTATTGATTAGATCGAATGATTGCGAAAAGGAATCGAAAACAAGTTAGAAAACGAGTTAAAAACGATGTTGATTGATTGTCGCGCAAGGGTGCATTCTACACGGCCTAAAGGGTCCAATTAGGTTAAATTCGCTAAATAATTTAACTCATCGAGTGTCAATAAGAAGGTGCTAATCACGCACTCTTATACTAGCGAGAAATTAGGTGAAAGAGATAGATGCATTCAATTATTTACAGAAATCGTCGATTGATTTTATAACTTACGTCGAAGCCACCTAAAGTGTCTAATTAGATTATTGAATTGATTTAAAGTCATCTAATTACGTCATAGGTTAACAATCAGAAGTTAAACTAACATGCAACGGGTCCTAAGGTCCATCGATTTGGCCGAAACGAAAGGGGGTCGAAAACGAAGATCGAAGTTAGATAACTTGTTTTATTTATGCCCTACCTTGAACACGAGGATATGTAAATGAGACGGGGGTGTACGACCGACAGAAGGAGCGGTTTCTTTTCCCATCTCAAGTCAACGCGGGTGTTCGTGGTGGTACTTTAACTCATACTCGGACTAACTAGTTTCGTAGTTAATTTAAAACAAACGATAATTAAAACGAAAAACAAACAAAAAAAGACAATAAAAAGGGCATCAAAAAAGCGAAATAAAAAGAGAGAAGAGAAGGGGATTTGATGCACCTCAACCTACATGTATCGTTGACACCGTCTTGGGTCGTAATCGATGGTAGATTTTATCTCGAGAGGCCGTCGTCGACGAAGTAACAAAGCAACACGCGTTTTGGAAAGTTTCTGGACAGCAGTTTTAAAACAGTGATATCTCCCTCGTTTCACGACGAAAATTCGATCCGAAAGATGTTTTGGAAACTAAAAAGAGAGGAGAACAAGGATCTTAAAGCAACCCCTGCTCGATTTGGGTTATTGGGCACGAAAAACGAGCACAAACGGAACTGGACAGACAAGAGTAAACCGCGAAAACAGAGTGTTATTTCACTCTGTTTTTCGAGGGATCTCGTGTGCTCTCAAGGTCAATTCGGCTCGTAAATCTTTGTCTAATGTGTAGATGGATGTTATGTGGTTAATTGGGAACAAGAAACTCGAATTTTTATGGTGATTTGATGGAGGAACGAAAGGGTTTTCGAAGGAGACACACAAACAGTTTCAGTTTGTGTGTCGGTTTTGTTTAGGGTTTTTGGAGGATGTTTAGGGTTTGTTTCTGAGGTTTAAAGCTTGTGGGTGATGGTTGGATGTATGGAGAACTTAGAGGAGTGATTGTATGGTGAAGGGGTGGTATTTATAAGGGTTTAAAATAGGTTAAAAGAGAGGGAGGGGCAATCGGGCTAGCTGGAAATAGCTGCTGTCCAGCAGCTTTGGGAGGGGTTTCTAGGGTTCGTTTTTGGGGGATTTCTTGGTGATCAAGCTAGGATAATATGGGTAGGATACTAGGGTATGGGTTAGGGTTAATGGGTACGGGTCTTGGTAGTGTTTGGAGCGGGTTTGGGCTCGGGAATTGGCTCGCAAAACAGGGGACTGTTTGCGGTTTTATGCGGGCTGCTTGGGGTTGGTTTTGAACGGGAATTTGGGCTGCTTGTGAGGGGGTTCGAACATGGGTTGATGGGTATTGGTATAGGTGGGTTAGTGTACTCGAGATTCGTGCCAATTCGCAAAGGAAACGGGCTTAAAAACCGAGCTAAAATCGAGCTCAAAACACACGATGCAAAACGAGTTCTTCGCTTTTAAAAAACGATTTTTCAAATCAATTAACAAATTGAAATAAATGACTTTTCAAATCAAATATACTTATAAAATTATTTTTCAAATCAAATATTTATTTTATTTTCAATAAAAATAAACTTAAGAAAATAAATTCAAAATAAAGCTTTAATTTAAATATCATTTAAACTAAATAAAAAATGAATTCACTCAAAAAACACATTAATTTTAAATATCATTTAAAATAACAAAATGAACCCACTAAAAACATTAATTTAAATATCATTTAAATTAACAGAATGAATTCACTAAAAACGTTAATTTAAATATCATTTAAATTAATAGAATACTTCATCGACGACGCCCATTCTACCTCGTAAAACGAGCTCCAAATAATGACAATGACAACTAAAGAATACATGTGTCCTATCATCATCGGGTGTTTGTCGGGTTCTCTATAAATTCCAATATCGACGGATACGGGTATCTACAGAGCCCCCACTTTGACTGAGGCTTGGACAAGGCGAAAGTCAAAGTATACCCTGTGTCCCTTTCGACCGAGGATTCTTCGGTCGTTTATAGTCCATTAGACTTGCGTATATAAGCTCGCTTGACCATAAGAAGAGATCATACCCAAACTTCGTTGGGGATTAACTCTTGCTTCTGTTGCGTCGAATTATCATTGTTGGTCATCGACCCATGAATTGCATAAATGGTGGGTTGAGCCTTATCCTTAGGCGCCTACGTATCCGTTTCTGACGGAATCAAACCCGCGTCGTAGTTCGGCAGCTGCTGACACATGCCCAAAGTTTATCATCTGCTGGCATTCGTCCAAAATTCATCATCTGCTGACATTTGCCCAAAATTTATCATCTGCTGGCACTTGTCCGAAATTCATTATCTATTGAGACTTGCCCAAAGCTTATCATCTGCTGGCAGGTGCCCAAATGGGACGGGACTTTCCAAGGAGGTTGCCGCCGCTTTCACCGCTTGCTTTCAGCTACGGAATTCTTCCATTTCATACTCTTGTATTGAATTGAATTCTTGGTGGATATCATCCTTTACATCTTGATAATGGTCTCTGAAGCCAACGGCTTCAGAGCCCTGATTTGAATGGCTCTAAAGTCGAAGACTTTAGAGCCCCCCAGTTGAAGCATATCCTGCTATATTTGAAACACAAAAACGTACTAGCAATAATCATCACATAAGCACATTTGGATCATCGATCTTGAAATTGGATCATTTGAAATACTGGGTCATCGACCCGAAAATTGAATTTGAAAATTTTGAATGATTGGGTCATCGACCCGAAAATTGAATTTGACATCACTTGGTATGTTGGGCCATCGACCCCTCAAAATTGAATTTGAAATTTTGAATGATTGGGCCATCGACCCGAAAATTGAATTTTGAAAATTTTGAATGATTGGGCCATCGACCCGCAAATATTCTACTACTTGGATCATCTATCCATAATTCGCAAAAAGTTTTTGGAATTTTGAAATTTTGAAATTTTTTTTGAAATCGAACCTTGATGGGTGAGCATGAAATACGACTCAGACACTCCATATGACCCGTAAACAACGTGGGCGTAGCCCGCTACCGTAAAACAAAAAAGGAAAATAAAACCGTAAGTGTGCACGAGTTTTAATTCAATTATTGACTTATTGGGGGTAGAAATATAAATTGGCCATTCTGACGCCAAAAGATGACAAACGGGAATCACAAGGTCGTCGGACTTGAGACAGAGATATCGTATGGCATGGGCGTGCCCCCAAGGGCACATGGGAATCAAGATCACTTGGCATTGACAAGGTGGATTAAACTCACGGAGCAACAACGTTGGCTTCGCCTAGACACTAAACAAAGGTGATTTTATGAGAACACTTAGACATCACACATCACTCTTGTTGGGAACATTCTGTCACTCTTCTCCTCGCCTCCTTTCTTTTCAGCGAGTATTCATCATTTCTTGCCACCGCCTTCTTTCTTTTCAGCGGGCTTTTACTATTTTTCTTCCACGCCTTCTTTCTTTTCAGCGGGTTTTCCATATTTTGTGTTCCCAACAAAAACCCACATCTATGTGACTCAGCATCTTTGCCTACACCGTTAGATAAAGCTCATTCCGAGACTTGACACTATTCATCCGAACCTATATCCTTATCCTAGCCTACATCGAGTGCTAAGACCGACTCAAACAAAGGTGGCTTTATTTGGACTTGGTTAAGACCCGTAAGAAACCGACAAGATGGCAACTTGGTTGATGGGTGGATTGAATCCCTTGTTCAGAAGGACTGCCTACGTATTCGCGTGGAGCGAAATCAAATCCGACGTAGTTCGATCATGGTGCATAAACATGGCATTTTGATTGTGTGTACACACTCGAAGGATTCACCTAAGGTATCATGTCGTATCCCATTCTAGCCTGTAAGGTACCGTTAAATCCCGTGTCTGGGGTTAAGGTGTAAAAGGCTTGGATCTTTTGGGATGTGGAGCTTGGTAAAAACAAGTTGGAATGGTTAACCATCATTCTGAAGGTTTGTTTTGTGGTGATAAGGCCAAGGGCTATGGCTGCTGATGTGGTTGGAATGGGTGTCTCGAGTTTGATGAACCACGAGTGCAAATGGGTTGAAAAATGATGTGGGTTCAAATTTCCATGTCTGGACCCTAAAGGTTGGGTGTAATAACACAAGCGGAATGATTCTCAAAATTCCCGACTATCCCCTTGTAACCGTCTCAGGAAGGACTTAGAGGGTAAAAAGGTCACTACTTACGCTTTTGGGCTTCGCCCATTGAACCTCAACTATGGGTACTTGACTTGAATTCTGGCTTCCGTAACTTCGACATTCAACCAAAAAGCATTCCGCAATAACTTCAACATCTTTTTTCCTTTTTTCTTTTTCTTTCATCTTTTTTTCATTTTTCTTTTTTTTTTCATTTTTTTTTTCATTTTTCCAATTTTTCTCTTTTTCTCATTTTTCATTCTTTTTCATCTTTTTTCTCTCTTTGAAAATGATCTTCTATTCATTCTCTTAGTCACAAATGGATACACCTTGAAAACATGGCTTCGCCAACTAATTTGGGTCAGAACTAACAATTCCTTGTTAGAACGGGTTGATATCTTCTCTCTTCGAGATGGGATGATTTTGTTGGGGAAAAGGCTTGCCTTCCATCATCGATAGGGGAAACAAGGAGCTAGTCCGGGTTTGTCATAGAATCATCTAAAAGCTTGTCATAAACATTGGTTCAGATGGAGGTTTTCTACCACCAGACATGGAATAGGTAAAGGAATCAAACACGGGATCCTAGTGTACCTTACATTTTGAAACGGGACATATTTCTACCCCAGGGATGCATTTGAGTGTGTTGTGCATTTTATCATGTTTCGGAATGATTGAGGATTGGAAACAAGACATATTTGGAAACGAAACGGCAACTTTTATTGGAATGACAAATGCTTAACAGACTCGAAGGAACGATTCCTAGGACACACCCTAGGTCATCGCGGGACAAACGACTCAACTTCAAGAAAAGAAAGTCCTAGACTCGACTCGACTAAGATAAGAAAACAGATCTCGACTCATAATTTTTCAAATCTGGTCTTGAGCTTTCCCTTGTTCAGCTGTCAGCTTAGATGCTCGGCTCTTGTCCTTGATCCCTTTGATGGTCGGCCTCCATTCCGAGGTAGTCCTCTGAGGATCTACGCCAGTGATGAAGGTTGGTGAATCGAATTGTCCTTTATTAACTTCGTTAACGAGAGGAGTATATTCTAGAGCAAGACTCCCGACTTGAATTTCATTCTTCGGGTTTGGCAAGAATGCAAAGCAATCCACAAATATTTTCCCGATAAACACCCCTTTCAAGTGACATGGGCGGATAAGATGGGAATAATCGACATTGTCTTCGACAGAAACAAAGTTAGCGTGATCGGCAAATGGATTGGTGATGTTATTGGGTTTAACAGTTGGGATCGGGAGTGTTCCATTCTCGATCATGTCTTGGATTTCGTGCTTCAGTCGATAGCACCTTTCAGTATCATGACCTTTCCCTTGATGAAAGGCACAGTAGGCATTTGGTTTATACCATTTACCTTGTCGATCAGCGGGAGGGTCCGGAGTTGGACCAATAGGCTTCAGCTTTCCTTGGGCTACGAGCCTTTGGAGAGCGTATGTATAAGTGCATCCGATATCGGTGAATGCCCTAGGTGTTTGGCGCTGCGACTTCTTCGATTGCCCTTCTAAGAGATTGATGGCTTCATCAATATGGGATGTTGCTGGGGCCTTGCCCTTGGACGATGAGGCCCCTTGGTACCCTTTCGGCCTTTCAGCCTCTGCCCTTATGACATCATCTTCTACCTTTATCCCGATTCTTATCAATTCTTTGAAAGAGCCAAAATTTTGGTATTTCAGAGCATTGCGGTAAATGGGTCGTAGATTCTTTACGAACTTATCTACCATTTCAACTTCGTCAGGCTTCTTGGCTAACTTCACGCTTTCAGCGCGCCATCTTGCGAGGAATTCAGTAAAGCCCTCTTTCTCCTTTTGTGTCATAACCTCCAAAGTTCTTATGTTGGTTTGAATCTCAACATTGTCAGCATAGTGCTTACAGAACTCCACCGTAATATCTTCGAAAGTGGGGAAGTTCTTGAGGTCAAGATTGTAGAACCAAGCCTTTGGGTGTTCACCCAGAGATTGGGCGAAGATTTCAGAGAGCATATCAGCAGGTACTCCCTTTAGTGCTAAGTACCCTTTATAGGCCTTAACATGGTGGACTGGATCTTGATGCCCTTGAACTTGGGGATGTCGGTGAGTACCATGTTCGTGGGCGGCTTGTCCTGAACTGGGGCATAGGCCCTAGCATTCTCATAGTGAATGTTCTTCCCCTGGGAGAGTTTCAAACGGTCTTCGATGAACTTGAACCGTTTCTCCAGATCAGTCAGTGGTGGAGGGGGTGGAGGTGAATCTTCACTCAGCTTAGATTCGATTGCATCCATTCTAGTCATCATGAGGTTCACGGCCTCAGTAAGCTTGTTAACAGCATCTTCCATTGCTTGACGTCGGGTTTTTGGCGGCCTTTCTACAAGAAAACCCCGTACTGAGTCAATATTTAAAGTAAGAGCCCCTGCACACTTAAGGACTCGACCCCAACTTGACTCAAACAAAGACTCGACTTGAGATTGACTAAACAAGGGTTCGACTCACGGTTTGATTTAGACATCGGTTCATTTTAGACTCGACAAAACGACATGACTCAGACTGTCATAACTCGATTCTAAACTGGACCCGGTGTGACTAAATCCGTGATTGGGCTAACATAGCCCAGGGTTCGAGTGTAACGTCCATAAGGCCTAGCCTGGACGTTTTTTTTATATATGGACTATTCTAGACCAAAAGGTCGACCAACATGACTCAAAGCCCAAGAGGTGAGTTTGGGTGACCCAACAAGGTCGTGTTCTAGACCCTTAAAATGAAACATACCCGGCCTAACATGGCCATGACCCGGACACGACTTGACGCATTTCATGCTTGGTTGAGGTTCGAGAAACATTTTGGATTGATTTTGAAAAACGAAGGATTGATTTGAAAATGAGATTTGAAATGGGCAGCATGCCGGCTATAAAAGCTCAATTTGGGCCGAAATTCTAGTCCTATTTGGGCAGCATTCCGCGTTTTGAAAATCGTGCTAGGTTTGAAAGTAAGTTGTTCAAAAAGTTCGGTTTTGAAAAGGACTTGGAATTTTCGAAAAAAAAGACTCGGGAAAACATATTGCACATTGTCATTCTCATGTTATAAGGATGTATGCTCCTAGACATCTCTAAGTCTCGGCAAGTCTTCTACAAGAAGGTCTATGCCCTCCATCCTTTTGCGGTCTTATAAAGCGAGCTGTCTTAAGGTAAAGTACCTAGAAGATCGTCCCCATTCCCAAGAACCACGCGAGGCGAAGTGGAAGCGAGCAATGTGCAGCTTCCTGGCATAGTGGGACGTCGCCCCCCACGCATCACGAAGAAACGCTGGGACGGCCCGGGCAAGTCCTTAAGGGTTTATGCATGAATCGTAGCACTATGAGTAATGTTTTACTTTCCAACACTTTCTTTTCAAGTTTCACCTCGGAGGAAAAGACCCTAGACACAAAGTGTAACTAGTCCTCTCTTCCCAGTGAGTCGCCAAATCGTGGACAAGGCCCTCGGGAACTGCGTCCGAGGGATCCACACCCGCATAATCGACTCGAGGTTCTTTCGAATCGAATTAAGACAAATTAGAGTCGCCACCAAGTTTTTGGGAACTTGGAACCGTTCAAGTCAACTTTACACCTTTCATCGAAAAGCATAAAGCCAATCGACTACGAGTGATTAAAGATAAAGACTTGTACCCTATATCACTCGAATTGAATGACTCTCGTAATCCAATGGTATTTAGACGGATCCACAAACCATAGATCTTGAGTAAGGGGTGAGGGTACGTGTTGGGAAGCCCATAAGGACACCCAACCCCGCCCGTCAATAACGGCCTCTACTAAGTCAAGTGTCGGATTTCAAACAAGGTCATAGCTACTGCGATGTATGTAATGCAAACGTTATTTTAACCCTATCATGTGACAACAGTTTCTATGTCGTTTTAGATGCAACTAAACTAACTTTGTCAAAGTTGTAATTTAGCATGTGGGTTGATTGATCTAACAACATACAAATAAAACAAACAAGGCTTAAGGGGGAATGGGGGAGCCGTTGGGATCTACCTATTACAACCCAGGCATTTCATGCCGACACAACAACAAATTAAAGATACAACTCGATCTAAATACAAATGCTACATACGAAACGACACACGACCACACACATGGCCGTTTGGCCTTGAAAACCGTGCACAAGGGGGAGGTGACTCACGGCCTACATGACACACGACCGTGGGTCCCTCCTCGTGTTGCGTGCTCTCACTTAATCCCATCGAATTAGACATTGGGCGACGCACCAAAGCATGCATTAGCATAAACCGGGCCATGTTGCTTTAAACAACATGCGGTTTACTACGCTCCTACAAGCATTGGGAACAACCGTCTAACCAAATAAAACTAAGGTTTTCGAGAAAGGTTTTGACTCAAAAAGGAGAACTAATTACAAACAGATTACAAAACGTGACTCAAAGAAACATAAATTAATTACAAATGACAAAACAAAATAAAGAGCGAACGATGCGCAAACAAACGAAATAGGACAGGACAAACACACGGCCAACCACGGCTCAACCACGGCCCAACCAAAACCAACCTAGTTCCTAAGTTAGATTTATTGATTAGATCGAATGATTGCGAAAAGGAATCGAAAACAAGTTAGAAAACGAGTTAAAAACGATGTTGATTGATTGTCGCGCAAGGGTGCATTCTACACGGCCTAAAGGGTCCAATTAGGTTAAATTCGCTAAATAATTTAACTCATCGAGTGTCAATAAGAAGGTGTTAATCACGCACTCTTATACTAGCGAGAAATTAGGTGAAAGAGATAGATGCATTCAATTATTTACAGAAATCGTCGATTGATTTTATAACTTACGTCGAAGCCACCTAAAGTGTCTAATTAGATTATTGAATTGATTTAAAGTCATCTAATTACGTCATAGGTTAACAATCAGAAGTTAAACTAACATGCAACGGGTCCTAAGGTCCATCGATTTGGCCGAAACGAAAGGGGGTCGAAAACGAAGATCGAAGTTAGATAACTTGTTTTATTTATGCCCTACCTTGAACACGAGGATATGTAAATGAGACGGGGGTGTACGACCGACAGAAGGAGCGGTTTCTTTTCCCATCTCAAGTCAACGCGGGTGTTCGTGGTGGTACTTTAACTCATACTCAGACTAACTAGTTTCGTAGTTAATTTAAAACAAACGATAATTAAAACGAAAAACAAACAAAAAAAGACAATAAAAAGGGCATCAAAAAAGCGAAATAAAAAGAGAGAAGAGAAGGGGATTTGATGCACCCTCAACCTACATGTATCGTTGACACCGTCTTGGGTCGTAATCGATGGTAGATTTTATCTCGAGAGGCCGTCGTCGACGAAGTAACAAAGCAACACGCGTTTTGGAAAGTTTCTGGACAGCAGTTTTAAAACAGTGATATCTCCCTCGTTTCACGACGAAAATTCGATCCGAAAGATGTTTTGGAAACTAGAAAGAGAGGAGAACAAGGATCTTAAAGCAACCCCTGCTCGATTTGGGTTATTGGGCACGAAAAACGAGCACAAACGGAACTGGACAGACAAGAGTAAACCGCGAAAACAGAGTGTTATTTCACTCTGTTTTTCGAGGGATCTCGTGTGCTCTCAAGGTCAATTCGGCTCGTAAATCTTTGTCTAATGTGTATATGGATGTTATGTGGTTAATTGGGAACAAGAAACTCGAATTTTTATGGTGATTTGATGGAGGAACGAAAGGGTTTTCGAAGGAGACACACAAACAGTTTCAGTTTGTGTGTCGGTTTTGTTTAGGGTTTTTGGAGGATGTTTAGGGTTTGTTTCTGAGGTTTAAAGCTTGTGGGTGATGGTTGGATGTATGGAGAACTTAGAGGAGTGATTGTATGGTGAAGGGGTGGTATTTATAAGGGTTTAAAATAGGTTAAAAGAGAGGGAGGGGCAATCGGGCTAGCTGGAAATAGCTGCTGTCCAGCAGCTTTGGGAGGGGTTTCTAGGGTTCGTTTTTGGGGGATTTCTTGGTGATCAAGCTAGGATAATATGGGTAGGATACTAGGGTATGGGTTAGGGTTAATGGGTACGGGTCTTGGTAGTGTTTGGAGCGGGTTTGGGCTCGGGAATTGGCTCGCAAAACAGGGGACTGTTTGCGGTTTTATGCGGGCTGCTTGGGGTTGGTTTTGAACGGGAATTTGGGCTGCTTGTGAGGGGGTTCGAACATGGGTTGATGGGTATTGGTATAGGTGGGTTAGTGTACTCGAGATTCGTGCCAATTCGCAAAGGAAACGGGCTTAAAAACCGAGCTAAAATCGAGCTCAAAACACACGATGCAAAACGAGTTCTTCGCTTTTAAAAAACGATTTTTCAAATCAATTAACAAATTGAAATAAATGACTTTTCAAATCAAATATACTTATAAAATTATTTTTCAAATCAAATATTTATTTTATTTTCAATAAAAATAAACTTAAGAAAATAAATTCAAAATAAAGCTTTAATTTAAATATCATTTAAACTAAATAAAAAATGAATTCACTCAAAAAACACATTAATTTTAAATATCATTTAAAATAACAAAATGAACCCACTAAAAACATTAATTTAAATATCATTTAAATTAACAGAATGAATTCACTAAAAACGTTAATTTAAATATCATTTAAATTAATAGAATACTTCATCGACGACGCCCATTCTACCTCGTAAAACGAGCTCCAAATAATGACAATGACAACTAAAGAATACATGTGTCCTATCATCATCGGGTGTTTGTCGGGTTCTCTATAAATTCCAATATCGACGGATACGGGTATCTACAACTTGCACTCCGACTACAAGAAGACGATAGATATAAGGAGGCTCAATTCAATGAGCTGGAGTCTCAAATAGCTCGGTTAGCTGCTGAGTCGAACATTAGGCATTCAGAGAAGGTACACGTTGCCTACACCGAGAGTGGTCTTTGTAATACTACGGTTTTATGAGTCTCTGAGTACTCTATCGAGTGGGCCTTACTCTGTCGAGTAAGGGTGTTTTGCAGTTTTAAATAGTTTCTGACCTGTTGGGTACTCGATCGAGTAACCTTGATACTCGATTGAGTAGGGGGCCACTTGATCGAGTATGTTAGCTACTCGATCGAGTAGCCGGTTTACGGGGAGATGATTTGTCGGGTTTTGTTAATAATGCGATTTAATATATATAAACTTCCGTCACTTTCTTTAAAACACTTTTACAACCTAATTACGTTCAAAAGAGAAAACAAACTACGTTGTTCGCATCAATCGCATTATTGGCAAATCCCGGAGCTTGGAAGGTCGGAATTCGTCTTTGTTTTCATCTTTGTGATCCTTGCATCGAGGGTAAGATCTACGTACTATTTTTATGGTTTTTTGTTAAAGTTAGTTAAACCCTAGTTTAGGGTTTGGGGGTTTTGTTGTGTTTCTTGCTTGGTAGTAATGTGATCTCTAAGGATGGGGTAGCTGTGGATCTGGCAAAGATTGAGGCAGTGGCAAGGTGGGAAGCACCAAAGAATGTTGCTGAGATCAGGAGTTTCTTGGGTTTAGCTGGATACTATAGACAGTTCGTGAAGGATTTCTCCAAGATTGATAGACCTATGACAGCTTTGATGAGGAAAGAGAACAAGTTTCGTTGGGATGCGAGTTGTGAGACGGCGTTCCAAACATTAAAGGAGCGTTTGACCACAGCTCCTATCTTAGCATTGCCTGAAGGGATCGAGAACTTTGAGGTTTATACAGATGCCTCAAAGAATGGATTGGGGTGTGTGTTGATGCAGAACGGTAAAGTGATTGCCTATGCTTCTAGGCAATTGAAACCTTATGAGGAGAACTATCCTACACATGATCTGGAGTTGGGTGCAGTGGTGTTTGCTCTCAAGATATGGAGACATTACCTTTATGGGGGCAATCTTTAAGGTATTTTCTGATCATAAGAGTCTCAAGTACATCTTCACCCAAAAGGAGTTGAACATGAGACAGAGGAGGTGGATGGAGCTGATTGGCGATTATGACATGGAAATTATCTACCATGAAGGGAAAGCCAATGTTGTTGCAGATGCTTTGAGTAGGAAGAGTGTACATTCTTTGTGTACAGCTTTATCTTTGATGAGGTTGAGAGATGAGGTGGAGAAGTTTGGGATACATATGATGCAGAGAGGAGATGCCATGGGAGATTTGACAGTACAGCCTGATCTTTATGATGATATTCGAGGTAAACAGGCGTTGGATCCTAAGGTAGTTGAGTGGAGAGCTGGAGTAGAAAAAGGGACAGTGTCTCGATTCTCTATTCATACAGATGGTAGTTTGAGGTTTGATGGTAGATGGTGTGTCCCTAATGATGAGGAGCTGAAAAAGACAATCATGACAGAGGCACATTGCACACCATATTCAGTACATCCAGGTGGTGATAAGCTATACAAGGATTTAAAGAACACGTTTTGGTGGCCTGTGATGAAGAAAGAAACAGCCGAGTTTGTGGCCCGTTGTTTGACAAGCCTGATAGTTAAAGGGGAACAACGACGACCACAAGGTAAGATTCAGTCCTTAGAGGTACCTGAGTGGAAGTGGGAATCCATTTCTATGGATTTTATTGTGGGTTTGCCGAAGAGTCAACAGGGTAACAACATGTTGTGGGTAATAGTGGATCGACTGACCAAGTCAGCTCATTTTGTGCCAATGAAAGATACATGGACTAAGGCACAATTAGCTATGGCTTATCGAAAGAATGTGCTAAAGTTGCATGGAGTCCCTAAGGACATAGTATCTGACATAGATGCGAGATTTATCTCAAGGTTTTGGAAAGAGTTGCAGAAATCTTTGGGAACAACGTTAAAGATGAGTACATCATTTCATCCTGCGACAGACGGTCAGACTGAGAGAACGATCAAGACTCTAGAGGATATGTTACGAGCTTGTGTGATGGACTTCGGTGGTAGCTGGGAACAGAGGTTGGATTTGATAGAGTTTTCTTACAACAACAGCTATCACACTAGTATTGGTATGGCACCGTTTGAGGCCTTATATGGGAGGATATGTAGGAGTCCGATTGGCTGGGACGACAGTGCTGAGGCAGTGGTTCTAGGACCAGAGATGGTACATGAGATGGTTGAATAGATTAAGATGATCAGGGAAAGGATGAGAGCGGCTCAGGATAGGCAAAAGAGTCATGCAGATCTACGTCGCCGGGATATAGAGTTTCAGGTTGGGGATAAGGTTCTTCTGAAAAGTGTCTCCTATGCGTGGGGTTATGAGATTTGGGAAGAAAGGCAAGCTGAGTCAGAAGTTCATAGGGCCTTATGAGATCTTAGAGCGGGTTGAAGAGGTTGCTTATCGTTTGGCTTTACCAGCCGTGTTAGAGAGAGTGCATAATGTGTTTCATGTATCTCAGTTGCGGAAGTATGTGAGTGATCTGTCACATGTGTTAGAGGCAGAGAGCTTAGAGCTAGATGAGTCCTTGCCATACCTTGAGGTGCCTAAGCAGATTCTTGACCGGAAAGTTAGGAAGACTAGGAGTGGAGAGACTGTTTTGCTCAAAATCCTTTGGTCTAACCACGAGACTGAAGAAGCTACATGGGAGGCAGAGGAGGCTATGAGAGAGCGTTACCCTTTCCTTTTTGAACAGGTATGTATGGTTATGGGGACGTAACCTTGTTTCTTTTAGGGGGGTAGGAGATGATCGCAAAGAGTTTTTAAGAGTTTTTACATCTTTTGTGTTGTGTCAGTATGGTTAGTAATGGTTTGAGTCGGGTTGAGTTTGGTTAGTAACATGTTTTTATGTTGAGTTTTGTTGTGGAGGATGTGTCGGGAGTGTGGGAGTATGCCTTTGTTTTGTTGTGGTTTGAACTTCGGGGACGATGTTCTTTTTAAGGAGGGAAGACTGTAATACTACGGTTTTATGAGTCTCTGGGTACTCTATCGAGTGGGCCTTACTCTGTCGAGTAAGGGTGTTTTGCAGTTTTAAATAGTTTCTGACCTGTTGGGTACATGATCGAGTAACCTTGATACTCGATCGAGTAGGGGGCCACTCGATCGAGTATGTTAGCTACTCGATTGAGTAGCCGGTTTACGGGGAGATGATTTGTCGGGTTTTGTTAATAATGCGATTTAATATATATAAACTTCCGTCACTTTCTTTAAAACACTTTTACAACCTAATTACGTTCAAAAGAGAAAACAAACTACGTTGTTCGCATCAATCGCATTATTGGCAAATCCCGGAGCTTGGAAGGTCGGAATTCGTCTTTCTTTTCATCTTTGTGATCCTTGCGTCGAGAGTAAGATCTACATACTATTTTTTTGGTTTTTCGTTAAAGTTAGTTAAACCCTAGTTTTGGGGTTTGGGGGTTTTGTTGTGTTTCTTGCTTGGTAGTAATGGTATGATCGTATGTTAGGAGGAGGATTCGTAGAGGAGGCCTTTTGATATCAGCTGTTGAGACCGTCTGACTGTATTGTATTCCAGGTAGGGTTTCCCTACTCAGTATTAGTCACATGATGTGTTGTTTGTGATTGGTGATTGTTGAATATTATCATGCTCATATTGAGACGGTTCTTTGGTGTTGATTCTTTGTATAGTAGTTGTGATTGATTGTATCATGTCTGTGTTCTTCTTCGCGCGTCCCTGGCCGAGTGGAGTCACTTGCGAGAGTGGCTTCACGCCCATGTTCGCCTTCGTGGAACCCACCACAGAAGGGATGTGCACATTAAGGGATTTGGGTTTATCGCTCGGATGAGATGAGCGGGGATTTGGTGGGAACGATGCGGTCCCCCATCGGCGGCGTGGAGTGACTGTTGCGATGGGCACTGGCGGACTACACACTTTAGTGTGTAGTCGGAGTTGTGGAGTTGATAATGGAGTTTGGAGTATGTGATTGACGATTGAACTGTGTATCTGTTGTATGCCTGGATTATATAAATTGTGTGATTAGTACTGACCCCGTTTATTGTTTTAAAAACTCGTGGTGATCCATTCGGGGGATGGTGAGCGATTGTTGAACAGGTATGAGTAGAGATACATGGGCTAGCTGGGATGAGTCATCACTGCAGATTAGAAGAGTCTTCCATTGTTGTCAAAGTTTATGTTTAGTTTATAGACTTTTGATTTGGAGAACATGTATTCGCATTTTATCAGTTGGTTTCGGATTGTAATCTTTCACGTAACTTTATTATATTTAAACTCTGTTTCGTTATTGTCTTATGATCATCATCGCCTGCCAATCCGAGATGGTAATGTCTTCATACCTGAGTAGTCCTGGTAAGGCACTTGGAGTATGGGGATGTTACAAATGGTATCAGAGCGACGATCCTGAAACCTGTAACCAATGAATCTAATGAACATAGGGAGTCAATTAAAATGAACCCGGGGTAAAGGTTGTAGGAGCTAATGCAAAGGCTTGGGAGACGTCCTAAAGTCGCGAACTCGCCCTACAATTTTGAATCGGTAACATGGGGGGTGTATGTCAAGGTCGTATGTGGCGTTTGATAGCTTGTATGTGAATGTGGAGGTATATGTGTTAAGAATTGAAGGATGTTGGGAGTAGAAGATTGATATGGTGATTGAAAAGTTAGTAAGGTGTGTGTGTATGTTGTTTGTATAAGAAGCATGATGGTTGTTTATTATGTGGCATTTGATCACATGAAATAGTTGTTTTATTGATTGAATGAGGAGTTGTGTAGAATCGCATGCTTAGTCATATTATAATGTTGAGTTATAAAGTTGTATAATATGTTTGGGTATGAGAATAGCATGCGGGTAATATATACGAGTTAGCATGACTCGATCGAGTAGGGGGCACTCGATCGAGTATGTGTGGTACTCGGTCGAGTGGGTCTGACTCAATCGAGTGGGTATTTGACGTTTTTATAACCAGAATCGTGTTTTTGGGTACTCGATCGAGTACATAGGGGCACTCGATCGAGTAGGGGGTCACTCGATCGAGTGGCTGTGCTACTCGGTCGAGCATGTTAGAGATCAGAAGGTCTGTTTGGGGTCTGGAGTCGGGGCACTCGATCGAGTATGGTGGGCACACGATCGAGTAGCCTCTACTTGATCGAGTAGGTTTAGGCACTCGATCGAGTGTGTTTTGGGCGGCCTGTTTTCGTGTTTTGGGGTTATAGTACGTATGTTTATATCTACCCCTTTTCTTATATAGTTTCAAGATGCCACCCAAGAGAAACGCGTTGTATGCGAGAGCTGAGAGCATGAACATCGATGATGTAGTTAAGATGTTGGAGCACCAAGATGCTCTTACGGACGCCCTGAAGAGAATGGGTAAGGATAAAGATGTTTATCACTCTAAGATCAGTCTTTACATAGCGAGGTTCAACCCAAAAGAGTATAAGGGAACCGGGGAGCCAAATCTTCTTGATAGTTGGCATCGCGAGATGGAGAACATTCTGGAACTGGTACACTGTCCTGATGAGATGAAAGTAGAACAAGCTACGTTCTACCTGAGGGAGGCGGCTGGTGAATGGTGGGATAAGGTGAAAGCGAGTGCTAGGGAGATGTACACGAAGCAGGGTCTACCTGCTAGACCTTGGGAAGAGTTTCAGAGAGCTATGAGGAAGGAGTTTGTACCTAAGCATGTGAGAAGTAATCTGAGGGAGGAGTTCGATGGGTTTAAGATGACATCTGACATGTCGATAACTGAGTACTACAGACAGTTTAATGAAAAGTCTAGATATGCTGAGGACATGGGTTTGAGTGAGGAGAACCTAGCGCTGAGATTTGAGAGAGGGTTGACACCCAAGATCATGGACAAGTTACCCGAGGGAGTCCTTACTGATGTTAAGGAAGCTTATGAGAGGGCTGGGAGAGCTAAGAGATTGGTGGAGATGGCTCGGGAAAGAGGTAGTGAGAAAAGAAAGTCTGAAAGTGAAGGTGGTGGCCAGTCTAACTACAAGAAAGGCAACTACAGTCAGACTAGAGCGTTTTCTTCTAGATCAGGGTTCAGTGCTGGGGCTTCCTTTGGGCGTGGCCGTGGGAGTGGTAGTGGTAGTTGGGGGGTGACTTGTTATGGCTGTGGTGGTGTAGGCCACAAGAGACATGAGTGCACGAGTGCACCTGGAGCTTTTCAGAGACCGGCTCAGGGGAGCTATTTTCAGGGTCCGACATAGAGTTATGCGAGTAATGATCACCGGTGGGTCATGGTCTAACCGGGAGGTCGAGTAACCAGGGTGGAGGTAACCGCAATGGCGGTAATTCTTATCAGAGGCCAGCTACGAACAACAACAACAATCAGGGGTCGGGTGCTAAGCCGACCACATCAGCCAGTACTGTCCAGGGAGGTGGACAGAAGTCCAGTGGAAAGCTGTTCATGATGGACAAGAAAGCAGCTGAGGACGACGCACATGTTATCACTGGTACTTTTCTTGTTAACGGTATTCATACCTTTGTTTTGTTTGATTCAGGGGCATCTCAGTCGTTTGTATCTTCGAGTCATGTTAAACGGTTGGGTTTGAGGGTATATGAGTCTGTAAGTGAGAAAGTTTTTATACCTTCGGGTGAGTCTGTATCATGTGGGAGGTTGTACAGGGATGTATCTATGATAGTTGGGCAAGTTGACCTACCTGTAGACTTGCTAGAATTTCCTTTAGGTGGTTTTGAGATGATAGTCGGGATGGATTGGTTGGGCAAGTACAAAGCTAAGATAGACTGTCATCTAAAGAAAGTGTCTTTGAGAGGTCCTAAGGGCGTTAGTGTGTCTTATCGTGGGTTTCTGGTCAAACCCAAAGTTAAGTTGATTGCAGCTGTGACCTTGAAGTCCTATATGAGGAAGGGATGTCCTTTGATTTTTGTGCCATGTGAGAGATGACCGGATAGAGAGTCCGACGGTTGAGCAGATACCAGTGGTGGGTGAGTTTGCAGATGTCTTCCCAGAGGAGATTCCGGGGTTACCACCGAGGAGGGAGATAGATTTCACGGTTGAGTTGAAACCGGGGACGAGGCCAATCTCTAAGGCACCGTACCGGATGGGTCCTAAAGAGATGGAGGAGCTCAGGAAACAGTTGGATGATCTGATAGAGAAGGGATACACTAGACCTAGTGTATCACCGTGGGGAGCACCAGTTCTTTTTGTGAAAAAGAAAGATGGGAGCTTGAGGTTGTGCATAGACTACAGAGAGCTGAACCGAGTGACGATAAAGAACAAGTATCCTTTGCCAAGGATAGATGACTTGTTTGATCAGTTGAGTGGTGCATCAGTCTTTTCTAAGATTGATTTGAGGTCGGGGTACCATCAAGTGAAGATTAGAGAGATGGACATACCAAAGACAGCTTTCACGTCGAGGTATGGTCATTATGAGTATGTGGTGATGCCGTTTGGGTTATCTAATGCACCGACTGTGTTTATGGACTTGATGAACAGAATCTTCAGACAGTTTTTGGACAAGTTTGTGGTGGTGTTTATCGATGATATCTTAGTTTACTCCAAGACTAAGGAGGAGCATGAGGAGCATATGAGGATTGTGTTGCAGACCTTGAGGGAGCATGAGTTGTATGCTAAGCTGTCCAAGTGTGAGTTCTGGTTAGAGAGAGTTGCTTTTCTGGGGCATTTGATCTCTAAGGATGGGGTAGCTGTGGATCCGGCAAAGATTGAGGCAGTGACAAGGTGGGAAGCACCAAAGAATGTTGCTGATATCAGGAGTTTCTTGAGTTTAGCTGGATATTATAGACGGTTCGTGAAGGATTTCTCCAAGATTGCTAGACCTATGACAACTTTGATGAGGAAAGAGAACAAGTTTCGTTGGGATGCGAGTTGTGAGACGGCGTTCCAAACATTAAAGGAGCGTTTGACCACAGCTCCTATCTTAGCATTGCCTGAAGGGATCGAGAACTTTGAGGTTTATACAGATGCCTCAAAGAATGGATTGGGGTGTGTGTTGATGCAGAACGGTAAAGTGATTGCCTATGCTTCTAGGCAATTGAAACCTTATGAGGAGAACTATCCTACACATGATCTGGAGTTGGGTGCAGTGGTGTTTGCTCTCAAGATATGGAGACATTACCTTTATGGGGCAATCTTTAAGGTATTTTCTGATCACAAGAGTCTCAAGTACATCTTCACCCAAAAGGAGTTGAACATGAGACAGAGGAGGTGGATGGAGCTGATTGGCGATTATGACATGGAAATTATCTACCATGAAGGGAAAGCCAATGTTGTTGCAGATGCTTTGAGTAGGAAGAGTGTACATTCTTTGTGTACAGCTTTATCTTTGATGAGGTTGAGAGATGAGGTGGAGAAGTTTGGGATACATATGATGCAGAGAGGAGATGCCATGGGAGATTTGACAGTACAGCCTGATCTTTATGATGATATTCGAGGTAAACAGGCGTTGGATCCTAAGGTAGTTGAGTGGAGAGCTGGAGTAGAGAAAGGGACGGTGTCTCGATTCTCTATTCATACAGATGGTAGTTTGAGGTTTGATGGTAGATGGTGTGTCCCTAATGATGAGGAGCTGAAAAAGACAATCATTACAGAGGCACATTGCACACCATATTCAGTACATCCAGGTGGCGATAAGCTATACAAGGATTTAAAGAACACGTTTTGGTGGCCTGTGATGAAGAAAGAAACAGCCGAGTTTGTGGCCCGTTGTTTGACATGCCAGAGAGTTAAAGGGGAACAACGACGACCACAAGGTAAGATTCAGTCCTTAGAGGTACCTGAGTGGAAGTGGGAATCCATTTCTATGGATTTTATTGTGGGTTTGCCAAAGAGTCAACAGGGTAACAACATGTTGTGGGTAATAGTGGATCGACAGACCAAGTCAGCTCATTTTGTGCCAATGAAAGATACATAGACTAAGGCACAATTAGCTATGGCTTATCGAAAGAATGTGCTAAAGTTGCATGGAGTCCCTAAGGACATAGTATCTGACAGAGATGCGAGATTTATCTCAAGGTTTTGGAAAGAGTTGCAGGAATCTTTGGGAACAACGTTAAAGATGAGTACATCATTTCATCCTGCGACAGACGGTCAGACTGAGAGAACGATCAAGACTCTAGAGGATATGTTACGAGCTTGTGTGATGGACTTGGTGGTAGGCTGGGAACAGAGGTTGGATTTGATAGAGTTTTCTTACAACAACGGCTATCACACTAGTATTGGTATGGCACCGTTTGAGGCCTTATATGGGAGGAGATGTAGGTGTCCGATTTGTTTGGGACGACAGTCTTTGAGGCGGTGGTTCTAGGACCAGAGATGGTACATGAGATGGTTGAATAGATTAAGATGATCAGGGAAAGGATGAGAGCGGCTCAGGATAGGCAAAAGAGTTATGCAGATCTACATCGCCGGGATATAGAGTTTCAGGTTGGGGACAAGGTTCTTCTGAAAAGTGTCTCCTATGCGTGGGGTTATGAGATTTGGGAAGAAAGGCAAGCTGAGTCAGAAGTTCATAGGGCCTTATGAGATCTTAGAGCGGGTTGGAGAGGTTGCTTATCGTTTGGCTTTACCAGCTGTGTTAGAGAGAGTGCATAATGTGTTTCATGTATCTCAGTTGCGGAAGTATGTGAGTGATCCGTCACATGTGTTAGAGGCAGAGAGCTTAGAGCTAGATGAGTCCTTGTCATACCTTGAGGTGCCTAAGCAGATTCTTGACCGGAAAGTTAGGAAGACTAGGAGTGGAGAGACAGTTTTGCTCAAAGTCCTTTGATCTAACCACGAGACTGAGGAAGCTACATGGGAGGCAGAGGAGGCTATGAGAGAGCGTTACCCTTTCCTTTTTGAACAGATATGTATGGTTACGGGGACGTAACCTTGTTTCTTTTAGGGGGGTAGGAGATGATCGCAAAGAGTTTTTAAGAGTTTTTACATCTTTTGTGTTGTGTCAGTATGGTTAGTAATGGTTTGAGTCGGGTTGAGTTTGGTTAGTAACATGTTTTTATGTTGAGTTTTGTTGTGGAGGATGTGTCGGGAGTGTGGGAGTATGCCTTTGTTTTGTTGTGGTTTGAACTTCAGGGACGAAGTTCTTTTTAAGGAGGGAAGACTGTAATACTACGGTTTTATGAGTCTTTGAGTACTCCATCGAGTGGGCCTTACTCTGTCGAGTAAGGGTGTTTTGCAGTTTTAAATAGTTTCTGACCTGTTGGGTACTCGATCGAGTAACCTTGATACTCGATCGAGTAGGGGGCCACTCGATCGAGTATGTTAGCTACTCGATCGAGTAGCCGGTTTACGGGGAGATGATTTGTCGGGTTTTGTTAATAATGCGATTTAATATATATATATAAACTTCTGTCACTTTCTTTAAAACACTTTTACAACCTAATTACGTTCAAAAGAGAAAACAAACTACGTTGTTCGCATCAATCGCATTATTGGCAAATCTCAGAGCTTGGAAGGTCGGAATTCGTCTTTCTTTTCATCTTTGTGATCCTTGCGTCGAGGGTAAGATCTACATACTGTTTTTATGGTTTTTCGTTAAAGTTAGTTAAACCCTAGTTTGGGGTTTGGGGGTTTTGTTGTGTTTCTTGCTTGGTAGTAATGGTATGATCGTATGTTAGGAGGAGGATTCGTAGAGGAGGCCTTTTGATATCAGCTGTTGAGACCGTCTGACTGTATTGCATTCCAGGTAGGGTTTCCCTACTCAGTATTAGTCACATGATGTGTTGTTTGTGATTGGTGATTGTTGAATATTATCATGCTCATATTGAGACGGTTGCTAGTGTTGATTGCTGTATAGTAGTTGTGATTGATTGTATCTGTCTGTGTTCTTCGGGGCGCGTCCCTGGCTGAGTGGAGTCACTTGCGAGAGTGGCTTCACGCCCATTATGTCGCCTATACATGGAACCCGCCACAGAAGGGATGTGCACATTAAGGGATTTGGGTTTATCGCTCGGATGAGATGAGCGGGGATTTGGTGGGAACAGGCTGCGGTCCCCCAGCGCGGCGTGGAGTGACCTGTTGTGATGGGCACTCTGGCAGGACTACACACTTTAGTGTGTAGTCGGAGTTGTGGAGTTGATAATGGAGTTTGGAGTATGTGATTGACGATTGAACTGTGTATCTGTTGTATGCCTGGATTATATAAATTGTGTGATTAGTACTGACCCCGTTTATTGTTTTAAAAACTGTGATGATCCATTCGGGGATGGTGAGCAGTTGTTGAACAGGTATGAGTAGAGATACATGGGCTAGCTGGGATGAGTCATCACTGCAGTTAGAAGAGTCTTCCGCTGTTGTCAAGGTTTATGTTTAGTTTCTAGACTTTTGATTTGGAGAACATGTATTCGCATTTTATCAGTTGGTTTCGGATTGTAATCTTTCACGTAACTTTATTATATTTAAACTCTGTTTCGTTATTGTCTTATGATCATCATCGCCTCGGGCAACCGAGATGGTAATGTCTTCATACATGAGTAGTCCTGGTAAGGCACTTGGAGTATGGGGGTGTTACAGTCATTCCCATGATGGACCCGATTTGCCTATCGATACTATCGATACTGATGATTTGTATGACTCGGAGTTCGAAGATCTATCTGAAAACGCAGCATTACTTGAAGATTTCTGCACTCTACAACAACAAACACTCGATCGAACTGGTTTCAGGATAACAATCGAACAACAATTAAACGCAGTTTAACAATTAACTCATTAATTAATCCCCTTCTAACAAACTAGATCCCCTTTCACCCTAGATTATAAATTAGCTACTCGTAGATCGAATTAAACAAGTACGAATAATAATTGAATGCATAATTAAAATTAAAATAGAGAGAAGGGAAGAAAAACTTAGTCTTGAAAGAAAATTAGATGAACCGAATATATAAGACAGAGCCGTCAACGTACAATACCGATCAAAGGACAATAATTCAAACCTAAACTAATAACTTCCTACGTACGTCCCTGGCAAAATTCAAATTCTAAAACAGAAAATAAAACCTAATACCGTCCTTAAGTACGTATGTACACTTATTTGCTCACAAAGTCTGGCTTTTCAAACTCTCATCCATTTTTTTTTCGACAATTGTAAACTTTCATAAATAAAATAAACTAGTACAAACAGTTCATTTAAAATACAAACATAGGGGGGTTAGAGACCCCTGAACTACCTAGTATTATCGAAGAAAAGGAAAACTTAGTTTTATCTAACGAGGAAACATGAATTTTCTTAAAAGGGGGATGATAGTAGGTGTCAAACTCGATGGAGTGAATCTCCTTTCGTTTGGTGCTCGTAACTATAGTGGTACCGTGAGGTAATCTGCCCAAAGAAGTTGAAACGTTGATCGAAACCAAAGATCTCTTCCTCGAAGTAGTGAAACTTTGACTTTTTGTACCTTGCTCTGGTCGACTTTTCCTCTGTGGACGGCCCTCATTACGTCTACCTTTGATGTGCAACTCATTTGCTTCCGCTGCAAATTTAAACATTGTTAATGATACTTTACTAAGAAGGGAGAAATCATTAGATACCCGTGTCTTCTTAGCATTTTGAAAAAAGACATCATCTTGAACCAATGCAACCCGTTCGTTCTCAGCCTGCTTGTCCTCAAAGCTGGAAGGAAAACTCTCCGACATAGGAGAGGAAAACGGAACTTCTGCTGTCCCTAAAATATCTTCCAGGGGAGTTCCTGTCTGGATGGTTTTTGAGATGAGGGGACGAACCCTCATAGTAGACATGGATCTAGGGTGAAAGAATTCCAAATTTTTTCCCTGTATTAAACTTTTATAGTCTTGAGAAGAGAGATTTAATTTATTATGCTGCGTTTTCTTGTTGGTAAAAATGAGTTGAGATGAATTTGAAGAGGTTTGAGAGAGAGACTCTCGATTCTGCGATCCCATTCGCAACTTTCGGCTTGAGTTGGATTACTACCTGCATTTTCAACTAGCGGTGACGAGAAGTTATCAGGCAAGCAGTCCATTTCTGCAGAGCTAGTGACAAGCTCGATGTGATCTCCAGCAAGATCAGAGGTAGGGAATATGCCCGAAGATTCCCCTTCAGCAGGAGGAATAACATTTTCGTGTACGTTCTGAACTTCAGGACTAGAAACATGATTCTTACCTTTCTTATTTATGGCTAAAGGGTCAAGGTGTAAAGCAACCCGTTTTCCATTAAGATTGATGGCTAATTGGTCAACCAAAGAATGAAGCTCGCGGTTTACATCCTTATTGCACGGGTCAATTTTCGAAGCAGCCTCGAAATCTTTGAGAGCTTCAGGTAAGGATTTCAAATGCTTGGAAGCTAAGCCTCTACGGTATAAGGCTTTAGTGTTACATGGATTAAAGGTTAAGACAAAAGTGCAGTACAAGAGAGTCTTAGTATAATTCGAAAGCTTTAACTCACAAAAAGCTAAATTTAGAATAGTGGAAAAGGCAAGGGAGGAAGCCATGGCCTGATCGGATAAGGGCGGAAGGCCAAGGAAACATAGAAACTTGAGAGCTGACTTGTAGTGAAGGCCAGCCAAAGAGAAATTACCATCCTTAAATAGAGTGTTACCCCTGTCTTTCAACAAAGTAGCAACTGGAATAGAAGGCCCCCCAGTTCCATCATCCACTGTGCAAAAACGTCATCATCCGCACCATTATCATTAGAAAGAACTAAATCGCAAAGATTAAAAAGGATAAATTGATAATCCATGGAGAGCAAACTACTACAACCAGTCCATCCCCATACCACCGACACAAGTTAATCACCGACTCAAGAACCTGATCATGTGAGATGAAAGAAAAACCTGACAAACAACAAGAACCTCCGACCTACAACACAGAAACTTAAATTTTGGGGGCCGAAACAACAACCCAATAAAACATTCGAAAAAGGACAACTTAGAAATCCTTTGCTAAAAGGAAGGAATAGAAGCACGCTAGCACTTCGTCAATAGCAATCAAAATTGAGCACTAAGAATTTAAAGGCAGCAAACCATTAATTGAAAACAGGAAATAGATTTTGTATAGAGTTTTATTTTACTCTCAAGTTATAATAAGTCATAACTTGATTGACTCGTTTGATTTGTAAAAGATGCGATATTGATGGAGTATTGAGTTCAACAAGTCAATTGTACTGATGTTGCTCATGTCCACTGAAATTATTGCTCAAGAAATCAAAGTTAGGCCGTGAAATATGACCAAAAAAAGCTGCTATTGACAAAGATGCCAGAAAAAGAGAACTATAAAACTGAATCTTCAATTAAAAGATAAAAAAAAAGAAAAGGATAGGAATCACCTCAGGTAGTGGCTACTAAAGAAGGAGCGATCAAACAGTAACGGCCCAGACTCAGATCAACACACTAAGACAAACAAAGGTCGGAGGGAGATAAAAATCCAAGATCAAGCAAGAGGAGCCGCCGGAGATTGGCTGCAGAGCAACCACATCTCTGGCGGAGCCGGTGATAAGCATGGGTGAATGGAGGGGATGGAGGCGGTAGTAGACAAGGAGATAACTTAGGGGTTAGGAAAGGGAGAAAAGTCGGTTTATTTCTCTAACTTTCTCTCTCTAAAAAACTTTTTTCTTTAACAAGTAACTCTCATCCATGTGGACCTTTTTATCTAACCAAATTTTAATGAGTTAAGTAACAAAAAATAAATTTGACTATGGGCTTCGGTCGTGTAATTTGCTGATTTAATTCTTCTTTTATCTGCCCGCTTCACTCTAGTCACACGTTAAATCCAAATTGAAAATAACAGCTCTGCTTCTAGGAAAATTTCAACTTCATCAACTTATCAGCAATTTTAATGTCAAAAGTCGCCTTCCAGCAATTAGTTACATAAACTCGTACTAAACCGCTGATGAAGGAAATACAATAAAAATCATACTAAAAGAGCCGGAAATTATTATAAAATCACAGGGTAAACCATATAATATATAAGTAAATTAATCACTTATCAGTGAACTTCGGGGACGAAGTTCTTTTTAGGGGGGAGGGGGATTATAATACCCCATATTTTATAAGACCTATACCCAATCGAGTAAACCGAGTACTCGACCGAGCAGAGCTTACTCGACCGAGTGAGGGACCGAGTGAGACCTTTAATTTTGTGAAACATTCTGATGTGGAGTCACTCAACCGAGTGGCGGTTCATTCGATCGAGTGGAGCTTCACTCGACCGAGTGCCCTATCACTATCTCTTAGTACCCGTGAAAGTTGTTTCGATGGGGCCTTACATGTGTAAACCTCCATTTTCATATTTCCTCTCATATTCCGCCAAATTCTTATCCTCTTATCACTCAAAAATCCATAAATAATCCCTTCAAGCCTTACCCTAAAGATCTTGTGCATACCTTGAAGATTCACCTTCAAATATTCATTCCTTTTTATTGTTCATACCTTGTAAGTAATCTTTTCACTATCTCCTCTTTATTCTCTTGTTAGTAAGTAAACCCTAATTTTATAGTAATGTGACACCCCCATACTCCAAGTGCCTTACCAGGACCACTCAGGTATAGGAACGTCACCATCTCGGTTACCCGAGGCAATGAATATCATAAGACAATAAAGAAACGTAATTTAAAAGTAAATATAGTTTAAGTGATTACATGTTTCAAACCAAAACTGTTAAATGAAATACAATTCCAAAACCAAACTGTCTACTATCCAAAACTGAACAACTAAAGGACATCGTCTGACACAGCGGAAGACTCTTCTAACTGCAAGTGATGACTAATCCCAGCTAGCCCATATGCATCATATCAAACCTGCTCAACAACTGCTCACCATCCCCGAATGGATCACCACAGTTTTTCAAAACAAACAACAGGGTCAGTACTAATTACACAATACAAATCACGATAAAACAATGCCAAACAGCTCAATCGTCACATCAAACCCCAAACTCCATAATCAATCTTCACACAACTGACTACACACTAAAGTGTGTAGTCCTGCCAGAGTATCCATCCAAACAGATACTCCACACCGCAAGTGGGGTACCGCAGCCGTTCCCACCTAAGCCCCGCTCATCTCAATCGAGCGATAAACCCATGTTCATTAATGTGCACATCCCCTCCTGTGGCAGGTTCCACATAGGGCGAATCAAGGGTGTGAAGCCACTCCCGCAAGTGACTCCACTCAGCCAGGGACGCACCCCGAAGATCACAGACAGATAAACAGTAATCACAACACAAAACCAACAACCGCCTGAATCAATCAATAATACGAAATCACAACCGTCCCCAATCAATCAACAATCACTAACTACAAAGACAATCACCACACATTATGTAATTAATAATTTGTAGGAAACCCTACTTGGAACGCAATCACAAATCAGACGATCTAGCAGCTGTCTCAAAACCTCTCTTCTACGAACCCTCCTCCTATACACATATTCATACAATTACTACCACAACAACACAATCATAAAAACCCCCAATTCCCAAATTAGGGTTTAACTAGCATTAACCAATTGCTTTAAAAATGGTACGTAGAACTTACCCTTGGCGCAAGGATCACAACGGTATAAAGAACAAAGGAATCCGACACCTCTAGCTCCGGGATTTGCCAATAATGCGAATGAATCGAAAAACGTAGTTTGCAATCTCTCTTTTTGTGTATTAGGTTTGTAAAAGTGTTTAGGAAAAGATGACGGAGTATTATATATATTAATCCGCATTATTAACAAAACCCGTCAAATATCACCCGATAACCGACTTACTCGATCGAGTAAGTCACGTACTCGATCGAGTGCCAAGGCTACTCGATCGAGTACCCTACAGGAAGACTACTGTTTGTTATACCAAAACATACTTACTCGACAGAGTAAGCCCCACTCGATAGAGTACCCAGAGACTCATAAAACCGTAGTATTACAAGTAATTATACTATGAGATTTTAATTAGGGCTTGACTAATTAAGTGGGATAATTAAGGGTTAATTAGTACTATTAATTATTGTAGAATGTATTTGTGATAGCAATCCTTAATTAATTGTAGGATGTGTCTTCTTAGAGGAGGATTAGTATGCTTGCTTGTGCTAATTTGAGTTTTCTAAAAGGTAGGTTAATCCTACTTGGTTTCAATATGTTTGGATGGTCATGTGAGTCATTATTGTATGGTCATTGAATTATAACATATTTTTTGTCAATTCATATGTTACTAGAAATGCATTATTACATGATGTTGGTTATGACGACTCGAGAAGTCGGAATATTAAGGAATTGATATTCATATCGTATTTGGGATCGTGTTTCATGATGAGTCGATAATTAGCATAATGTGTGGTATCTTACATTTACTGTGTTTGTCATGTATATTGGAGGACACGCCTTTGTCGTTTTCCATCTCTTAACATAACAAAAATAACTTGACTACCAAGTTAGCTAGAATTAGGAAAACTATCCTAAAGAATTTCGGAAAGTGTAGCAACAAATCAAATTAAATAATTTAACTCAAATAAAATAAATTATTGTACTTTATAGTACTTACTTCTAAACTCTAAACATACTAGGATATGACTCCTTATGTAAGAAACCTCGACATCACTATCTTGGACGGCAAGTAAACGTGTGAACTCGTCTGAACAATACTAGTGGAGTTTGCACACTCATGAGGGGGTGTTTACTACCCTTCAATTTGACATATTCCGTCCCAAGTTAATATGTTAACTTGACTTGAGTCAATCTTAAACCCTTCGACTAACTTGGAAATGTCACGACTTATTAATACTTCATTGTTACTCATTGCTCCTGTATCAGAAACACTTTTTGCCAAATTCATCCAAAAATGATAAGTTTTACAATTGATCTTACAAGGGTCCCATATACTGTAATTGGCCCCATCCATCAGAAAAACAACATGAGGCATTTATTTTTTCTTGTCCCTTCAGCTATACTAACGTAAAATTAATTGTGAATTGTTGTTGTGGGAAGTTTTTGAAAAAACCTATCATCTTTTGATAATATGACGTATAGGGGTTGAGGACCCACATAGAACCACAATAACCTATTTTTATTATGGATGCTCTTAGCAGGTCATTTACAAAAACCCGAAATAAGTGAACTGCAACCAACCAGAACTTGTCCTGTATTATATCAGTAATGTTGGTTGATGGACTTCATCCTTTTGATGTCTAAATATTACTGATTTATAATTAATTTACTACTGTAAATGTCATTTAATCAAGAAATAATGCCAATAATATGACATGAGATTTTCTAGGCAAACGAAAATTCAACTAACATGGAGGCTTGACATTTCTTACTCTTAACAGTAAAATATGCCGTAAAGATGATGAAGCATACAAGAACGTTTAAAAAATACTCACTCTGTCCCAAACATCATTTTTATTTTATATTCTTTGTGACGAGTATTTTAATCACAGACAAACAAATAATTTTAACTCTCAATTCGCGAAAGTCATAAAGACATTAAAGTAATGTTGTACAATAAAAAGAATTCACTTAACGAAAACATTTCATAAAAATTTACTCTAACAATATAACATGTGTCTAAAATTATTAGCATTAGTCCATATATATTGAACAACTTCGTTCACTTACTCGGTAAAAAAACATAATCGTTTCCTCTTATTCAATCATGTTTAGAGACATGTCAAAGTACGTACGAGTATGAATTAAGACACAACAATAATTATTCTATCGGAGAATAACTTTACAAACGATGAAGTATTAAATTAACTCCATATCCTGGACGAAGTGTGCCACGACTAATCGTAGGAGCATGAACATACGATGGTGAGAGATCCAAACGAAAGCGTTGTAGTATCATTGACAATCCCAATTTAGCTTCCATCAAGGAAAAATTCGATCCGATACAAATGCGAGGGCCCCATCCAAACGAGAAAAAACAAATATTTCCTCCTGCGGCTTTGAGAATCCCTTCAGAAAACCTCTCGGGATTAAATTCTTTCGCATCGATACCCCAAAATCTCTCGTCTTGGAGAACATACAATAATTGTGCTTGGAAATGTACACCAGATGGTATTACTTTTCCATCAATTGTGATATCATGGCTAGCTTTTCGATCAAGCGTAGGTGTGGGTGGATACAACCGTAAAACTTCATGCAATATCAAATTTACCTGGAGGGAAAAAAATATCATTAATTGTTAAACATCAAACAATACATAGTTATGTCTTATAGCTGCCAAAAAAAATTAGTTGCTGGTACGGTATAATTCTTTAGATTTAGCCATTTTCCAGCTACGTGATGAGAATTTTAAATAAATGGTGTGCACCAAAAAAACAAAGGCGGCCTTTATTTGTTAAAAAAAAAACTTAGTTTCAAGATTGTTTTATGCCTCTGTCCATTCAATCCAATGAACTAATTTACTTTCTTGGTCAAATTTTACAATCTGCGATCGTAGATGTTTAAAAACCTTGTTGCTAGTATTTATAATTACCGTTAAAAATTATACAACGAAATTATATTTTCAAAAATAAATGAATAAAAATATTGTCAAAATGTAATCTTAAAGACGATTATTTTTGTTTTATTTTTAGGGTTACTTTTCAAACTATTTGTTATTTTAGGGTCCATTTAAAACTATTTTCCGCAAATGGGTCCATATCATAAAATTTTCATTTCTATTAGATTTGGAAAAAACCGCTACTTGAAGTAACGACTTTAGTCCGAGGTAAAATTTTGATAAAAAAAGATTTACAAGTACCAAAATCGCTACTTGAAGTAACTTTGGTAAGATATCATGGCCTACTAACTAGTGAAGTAATGACTTTTGTCCCAGGTAAAATTATTGACACTAAAGTCATACATCAGAGTATTTTTTTTTGTGAGAAAAAAATCCGAAAGGGCTTACTTTAATAACGAAATATCAAAACAGATAGCATTGTTAACGATCGGTTTTCTAATGTTCTAAAATATATCATCATTAAAGCTAATTTCAACATAATATGTGGTTGCCTTTTGTTTAAAAGTTATAATCAATGGCATAAAAAAAGAACTTGTATTGCTCGATCATGGTAGACAATTTTACTAAAGTGTTAGAATAATGATCAGAGTTAAATTAAACATACTCCCTCAGTCTTCTAAAAGAATTATTAGTGGCATATGAAGTATTTACGTACCTTTTTAAGACGGGTTAAGCCTTCAAAATCAGGTGCATTATTACCAAAAGTGCTAAAAATCTCTTCCCGTGCTTGTTCTTGCCAATCTTGATGCTTGCTCAATAAAATAAGAGTCCATGCAAATAGTGATGAAGTGGTATCTTGTCCAACAATATAGAATAATTTGCATTCTTCAATTACCTCTTTTACACTTAACTTTATATTAGATTTTTTACCATTGTCTTGTATTCCTTCTATACTAGATGTTAGCAAATGACCTAGTAAGTCATCTTTGACTTTTTCTCCAGCATTCATTTATTTTTGTCTCCTTAAAATCATGCCTTTTAGTAAGGTTTCTATTTCCCTTAGTATTTTTGTGGCCCTCTTGTTTGTTTTGGTAGGCAAATACCTAAAAAGGTAAAAATTACAATTAATGCATATACTTGATCGTGGATCCTGCCATAACATTGTCTTGTACAAAAATTTATATTCGTCATTTCCCGCCAATACTATATAAAATATTTAATAGGTATACACTTTAAAAAAATCCGTAAAATATGTTTATATTCGTTGAAAAACATAGCGCAACCACATGAATACTTAAATAGTTAAATGGTTGCTAAATAAATTTGGTCACTACTTATCATATATGTGTTACTGTGTTAGCACTAATTGATATTTCATAAGACGCAATATTGAATATGTTACATAAATGTCATAACATTCATTTTCATTGACAAAATTTGTATTTTATTATATTAATTTGACGTTAGCTCAATCAATTTAGGTGTTTCTTCAAATTATTTGTAAATTGACTTTAACGTTTATGAAAATCACACAATTTTTCACGCTGGTTGTGCGTCGTGTAAATTGCTCATTATTAGGAATTTATAGAAGTTTTAATTATTAATTTTCTTAGGCCCTAATCACAACGCACACAAATTTGAGTTTAATCATATCTTTATAAGAAAAAAATCGACAAGAACTACCTATTATATAACCATTTTATAAAAGATTCCTTTTAATATAAATTCTTGACTGGCAAAATTTGACTTTATAATAATGTAGTTGAAGAGATGTTAAAAATCGACAAAAAAGGTTGTTATTTAATTTGACCAACTTTTAGACTCTAACATGACCCAAAAGCCATATAGACTTTACCCGCGTTTTACCAGTTCTGAAATACACCGTCCCGTATTTTACCAAAACCTGTATTTATTGGACCCATATGGCGGATCTAAATGTACGATATATTGCATGGGAACGGAGTGAGTAAATATGAGAAAAGAAAGTACCTCGATCCAGGAATATAAACTGATTGTTTGGCGCGAGCATTGATCACTAAGTATTCTCGTAACAGCTCAAATACTCTCCGGCCTTCTTGAAAAGTGCTCCCAAATGCCGCCCGTGAGATGGCGTCGGCGGACATATTATGTAGATCCGCCCATATTTCAATTTCTTGTGACCCGGTTGTAGATGTTTTTTTCTCCCATTCTTGAATCATATCTTTAAAAGTCGAATAAAATGCTGGCACCAGATGCTAGTAATTCAAATAAAACACAAATACTAATCAGTTGTGCAATGTCTTACATCTACAAGCACTAATTCTTGCTTTATAGTTATTGTGAGCGACTCTCATATATTGCGACAAACAAAAACTAACTATTTTATGTTAAAGAGTAGTCATTCTATAACAATATAAGGTGGTCACTTTTTAATTTTTCTATTAAGTTCTCTTAAAGGGTCGTATCATACGACGGTCTTATACTATAATTTATGTTCTTGCTTAAATAAGAACACAGTTTCACTTAACAAGCCAAATGATTTATTCCTCACTTCCGATTCAACTGTCATATTTACCTTTTTCACGTTTGTCAATAATGTATATTTTTCGTACTTTTATACTCGTTAAAATGTTGAAGATCTCACATGAATTAAACAACCAAGATCTCAAATGAAAATATTTCTTCTTTTATATTGAAAGAAATCTTGAAGATTCTTCTTATTTATGGAATAATGTCTAAAAATGAAATGTAACAACATAATTTGAATAGAGGGAATGTATAATCTAACACCACACGACACTATCTGTCGTATGGTTAAAACGGGTCAAGTATCATAACATTTGTGTACATAAGACAAATATATTGCTTTTTGTCATGCATCCTTATATACACAAGTGGTATGTAATTTAACCGTCGTAAGTTTAAGACACATAATATCGTCATAAGGAAGACTTAGTGTCTAACACAAATTCTCCATGTTAAACTTTTATAAGTATTTGAGTTGGGCCCTCCTTTTCTCCCCTCCTAAAGAAAAAAGAAAAATCCTAATATCTTATAAGGGGATGTCATTTAGCAACTAGACCTATTAAAATATGACTTGACCCAAAAACTAGACTGAAACCCGCCTGAAAATAACACGAAAATAATCCGATCTTTTCAACCCTTACTCGAAGAGATAAATATAAAAATTAAGAATAACTATATGTTTATAATTAAAATAAAGGAAATAAACATTTGTAAAAATGCATTAATTTGACCCGTTTATGACCCAACCCGAATCCTGTATAAACCCGATCCGTACAAACCCGTATTTTAAAAACCTGAAATAGTCCTGACCCGTATTTTACCTGAACCCATAACCCACCCGACCATCTCGTTTGACAGGTCTAGTATCAACCATTAATTTGATTTACATTATATGAAGAACAGTTATTGTCCTCTTGTTAGGAGATTTTTGGTCCCCGTCAATTGATTTCTTCTCTTAATAAAAAAAAAGTTGTCATCATTGCAAAGGAGCCAGAAGATCAGTATCATAATGGTTTGATATATGGTAGTATGATACTACGGATGCCGTCAGATTCTGTTCAAAGCTATGCAAGATTCGAAAACCCTTTCGCGAAAAGAGTGTATAAAGAAATAACAACATAGTAGAGGATGTGCAGAAGCAAAACAAATCAAGCTTAGTAATCTTTGTTTTAATAAAAATTTACTTTATTTAATTTTAATAGATTTATAACCGGTCAAAATTGACATATTCTATAGATGACGTACGAATCTCTCTTAAACTAAAAGAATAAGAAACTCTAGAATTTTTCCCGCTCAAATTTTTAGTAAGAAATTGAACCTTCTATATTTGGCTATATTATTCTATTGAAATATTCTATACAAATTGGGCCTAACAAGTGAACATATAATTTTTAGTAGAAGTATCTTTCAAGACCAATGTGTGAAATAAGATTACAATATACCAAATTATGTAGCATAACAAATCTTTCACCTTAAATAAAATATACCAAATAATATTCTTATTCTTACGAGATTTAGTTGTTGCCCCATTTTTAACTCATCCCCACTAAACTAAAAGAATAAGAGTTGCTCACAATTTTTCCGCTCAATTGATTGATAAATATGATAGGCCCACCTTAAAATGATGACTTTTAATTTATTAACTAAAACTTTCATCCACAGAATAAAATATTACAATCTAATCAAATGTCAACTAAAATAGGATTAACATTGCCATTATTCACGCTTAATATACCCGTAGTATACTAATTTGTTATTTTTTAAGTTGGTGGTTGGAGTTGATAAAGTTTCAATTTTATTTGTTTTTTTTTTCTAAAATAAATTGTCCTTTTTTTTTAAGTTAACTAATCTTCATTAATATGGGTTGTTCTTAATAAAGGATAAGGAGTAAGAATCAATAATTCCAATTTTTCTATTAAAAATAAAAGAAAAACGAATATAGGGGTAAATAATATTTTAGTTGTTTGTAAATCGTCCTTCTAAATGTAACGTATACTGTTTATATATGTTTTAGTTATAAGGTCAATATATGCTTTATAATAACAGAGTACTGGCCCTATATTAGATTATATTATTCCATAATAGGCAGCTATCATTATTTTTAATAATAAAAATAGATTCACATAAAAATAATTTAATCTAAAAGTCCATTGAATAGTAAACCTTTTTTTTTTTGAATTTTATTAATATTATAATCAGTATATTACAACATACTATTATAACTTTCACTAATTTATGTAAAACAATTTAATTTTTACAAGATCAATTAATGTAAACCTCATAAATGCCGTGCTTTAGCACGAGATCTCAACTAGTTTTTATTAATGAAATGATGCATTTGCTTAAGGAAAAAAAGTATTTGAGTTAGTTTTAGGATAAATAACAAAACTTTAGTGATGAAAGTGTAACTACGTATTGTAATTTTAGAGCTAGCATGTTTGACCCAACCTGAACTCAAGAAAACCAAACCCGACAGAACCTAAAAATTGTGCAAATCGAAACAAACCCGGCCTAATAGAGACCCGTAACCTGACCTCAACCGACTCAACTCGACCCGATATTTACCCGATTAAATTGATGACCCGACAATTATTAAGCTAAGTATTGAACATAATGAAAGCGATTTAGTGTTAAGTTTGATACGTTTGACTTAATAATAAAGTAACTAAACCAAATAATGGTTGAAAGACTAATTTTATTTAATGTTAAAAGTTGAAGTAATGCGATAAAATAACTAGATATGATAATAACCAGACTTAAACTCGACCGGACCCAATATATCAATCGACCCGAAAGGGTAGACTGACCTGATATGACCTGATCCTGATATGCTCCAACCCGACTTGACCCGACTGACCTAATTACCACTCTTGTATTTGACATTATGACCCATTTAATTAGTTATGAACGATAAGACGGTCAAACCTTGAGTTTTTCCATGTGGAAAGCAGGAGTGATCAACTTGCGCTCTTGAACCCATTTGTGACCGTTCAGCCTTGGCAGTCCTTTGGTCAGCATCTTAATGTAGTGATTTGGTGTAGGTTTTTGAAAATCATGCACCTTATTGAATATTTCACGTATTAATTCCGGTTTCGTAACAAGTATTGTTGGAGTTGGTCCTTCCCATATAAATGAATTTTCACCTACATTCATCTCCACCTTAGTCTTGCTTCACATATCAAGATCAAATATTAGAATATTAAAATATATTTTTTTATCTATTGATTGGGTCATAATCAAACTCACTAGTCAAGATTTAAACGTTCAGTGATCTTGAAATGATTGGTCGAGACATAACAGGTTATTCAATGGACATACGTAGATCGGGCAAACGATGAACTGGGTTGGGTTCGAGTCTGGTATGTTCGGCTCGGTTCAATATCGGGTTTGCAATTGTTTAAGGTCAGGGTAGCGTAGGGTATGGCCGGGTCATAATTAGAGTGCATTAGTATAAATTCGGGTCGAGTCAATTCGAGTTTGGTTTCAACCAAGATTTACTCTTGAGTTCGGGTATCGAGTTAGGAATTTATCAAATTATGGGTTCATTTAGATTAGATAATTTTTACATGTCTAGACATTCCTACTAGGAAGACTTTTTAGTCACAAGTGAACTCAATGCAAAAAAAAAAATTCCCGTCTGGCCAATAGCATTGAACAAATTAAGAACAGTAAATCTTGCTTCGGACAAGTATTTCTCTTAAATTTTAAAACGGGTGATTACTATTATATGGTGCTAATACATACAGAACATATGTCAATTTCTAGGCACCTTGCCATATGATTTGAAATGTATTTAACCTATTTTAAGATTTAAGAAGGATACCTCCTCCGTCTTCAACAAGAATTTGTGAATTAAAAAACAAATTATTAAACATACCATATTTTTGAATGGTTTTGCTACTAAAAGGAGTTATCAGATGAATAAAATCATTAGAGAAAAACTCCATAGGCTTAGAGTTGTTTTCCTTAACCATGGAAGATTTATCTTTTGTATCCCCATAAAATACCCTATAAGGATTGCCTTGAAATCCTTGTTTCCTAAGACAACGTTCTAGTCTCGTTGGCCTTAACCATAGCCAGTTCAGTGTTCTCCATAGCCAACCTACTATCACAATAGTAACCATAGAAGTTACAACATTGCTTATACTTATCTCCATTTTTTTTTACTCTTTAGTGTTGAGGTGGGTCTAAATGCCTAATGTAGGTGTTTATTTATATTACTATACGTTTATATGAGAATTGGAGGATCTCAAATGTGAATTGATGTCTATATTAAAAATTATAATCTCAAATGCGACTTGATTCGAAATTAATAAATAATATGAGAGGATTTCTTGGAGATAAGGATAAATACGTCACTTGAAATAAAATCACAAAAATAGTATGTAATAAAATATCTTGAAATGTTTTCTTCCTTTTTTTTGAAAATCTGAATCGGGTTTAAAGTATAATTTAAAATCTTTGTAAATTACCTACATTTAAGCTAACTAATTACATAAATTTAGAGGGGTATCTGATAAAAGACGGATTGAAAAACATTTGGCTTATATATGACGTTTAGCATGTCTGTGTGTCTGATTCATCAATATGTTGTTTGGGACGTTTGGTAGATAACACATGGAAATAGTAAATTAGGGTGAAATCTACTATTATACAATGTGTTAATCGCCCCAACATATTCAATTGGTAGATTAGACAATATATAAATTGAAATTTTAACTTTTGAAAACATATCTTATCAACAATGGTTTATGTCCATATTAGTCACGAAGTATTTTAGGAAAAAAATTAAACGATCAGCTAATACAAAACAGCTAATTACCCAACAAAGTTAGAATTTTATCCATTTCCTAAAAAAAACAAAGACCCCATTTTCCTCTCACAAAACAATTTTATATTATTTTTCTCATTCTATGTTCTTTTCCCTTTATTTTTCGTGATGAAAGTTGGACCATTGGATCGCCACGAAGTGAAATCTATGTCGTCGGGAGGAAATGGAGACGCTCCTAATTGCACCCAAAAAATTAACAAAATCTGCGAAATATATATTTTAGTCAAAGCCGCTAAAAAAAATCTACTAATTATGATCTCCTTTTGTAACGTGATTTTGCCAATATTAACTTGTTGTTTACCAAACAGGAAGATATTCTATAGAAAAAATAAAAAAACTTTCCTGAAATGATCCATTTTTATAGTATTAATTATTTTTATAAAAAAATCGTTTTAGTGGAATGTATCCTTATATAATCATATTTTTCCTTATATCTATAAAATATTATTAAAAGGCTACTCTAAAATGACCAATTAAAGCCACGCAAACAATGCCACATGGCAAAAATTTATTATGACATGGCAAAAATTTAAATTGTGACATGACAATTTTTTTGTGACATGACACTAATCTCTACAATGTAAATTTACTAAATTAACCCTTTTATATATGCATAAAATGTACTTAAATGTCTAACAAAAATGACATTATTATCATCATTATTCTTAAATAAATTAATACAACAAACACAAAAAATAAATTAGTATAAAATTTTTATTTTTCACTTACAACTTTGGTTATGAATCTATCTTTGAGGTTATGAATCTATCATATCTATGTAACGTCAGTAGGTCTCATGAGAGACCGTCTCCCACTAATTTAGTGAGAGACATGATAAGGAAAAAAGAAATTGAGTGGGTCTCTCATCCCGTCAGGTGAGAGGTGTCTCAATAACACTATTGAGAGACCATCCCTCTGAAATTTTTGTGATGTAATATATACTTTTTTATTTAATGGTAGAATGTTATTAATCACCATTATTAGGAATTATGTTATGATAATTTTTAATCTTCCTTTCATTCACAAAATTTTTCTTCTTCCTCCAAATAAATTGCTGAAATTAATAGGAGAATTAATTACAAAAATGATCTTATTATAAATATCACACCGATCCTAATTTTCATTTTTATTACAAAAGCCGGTAGGTAAAAAATACATAGAGAACTAAGTGTATTGTTTCGATTTTTATCCTTATTATGTTTTGAATTAATAGTTAGAATCTAAATTAGTTATTATTTTGTGTTTGTTTTCGAATTGCAGGAGAGTGTCATACTCACGAATCAATAACATTACATGAAATTAGAAAATAATGGTAATATTTACACTTTTCTTTTGGCTTGAATACTCTTTCATTTTTGTCGGGTTTTTCCTTTTTCTATTATGGTGTGTAATATAAAATGATAATATGAATCTCTGATATGTGGTGACATGTTATTGATGCGTGTCCTTTATATAAGGTTTTTACCTCATTTTTACACGCATTTATGTACTTTTTATGTAGCAATTTGCAGGAATTGACCAAAGAGGAGCTAACCCGAGCCTTAATCCGTCCCATTTGCATGCATTCATGGAGAATAAGGAGTCGGAGCTTGGAAATCTAACACTTGGAAGACGCGTGAGCTGGATTCGGGAAGTGTTTCAAGGTCTAACGTGCTTAAACAGTTCGATCGAGTAGATTTTATGCTCGATCGAATGCTTTATATGCCTAAGGATGCTCGATCGACCACTTTCGAGTATACACAAGAGGAGACAAGCAAGAAGTGCTCGATCGAGAGGGTTGGTGCTAGTTTGCTCGATCGAGTAGTTTAATTCTACTCGATCGAGTGGTTTGTCCTTCTAAAGACTTTTTCCGCCTAATTATCTTATGGGCTTTTGTAATTAGTCCATAGATTAGGTTTTAGGATGGATTTTTCGTATAAGACAGAGGGGAGGGACTACGTTACTTTCTCTTCTGGTCGTTCGTTCATTTTTACTCTATACCTTGCTACTGTTGATTGGATTTGGTCTTTCTTCCTATACTTTTGCTACTCGGATTCAGATTGTATTGGTACTATTATTCTGCTCTAATCTTTTAATTCTTAATCACTGTTTTAATTCCTTCTTCCTCTATTTGTTATCATAATTGCTTTTATTAAATCCTTATTAGTTCTATCATCATGTTTGGTTTTAATGATCTATTTGTTGTTATTGTCAATTCAATGATAATGAGTAGCTAATTCCCCCTGCTAAGACTATAGGGGATCCATAATTATGTAGGAATAGTAATCGATTTATTGGGTTAATGCTGGTATGATCTTTGTTGTTTAAATGTTGCAATTAACTGTATCTGTCTAATTGAGTCGACGCGATTAGACATTTATATCTTAGTGATCCTTGACCTGGACCGAAAGGTTGGAAAAGGCGAGACTAGTAGCGAGCAATAGGGTATTGTAGTGAGGGTGAAAGCTAAGCTATTTACGCTTTAGGGTGAATTAAGGACCGAAAGGTGACATTCGTTACCCCTTAGACCGTATTTGCACTGATCTGAGACCTAGATTACTTGACCGGATAATTATGGTGAACTGTCTGTATTAGCTGTTTCCTCTATCTGCTTAACTCATTTCTTTCTCTCATTCTCTCTTCCTTCTCTTATTAATTTAGAACACCACAATCAACCCCCCTTCAATTTGGTTACCTCGACGAACTTAGAATAAGCTGACAATTTCCTACCTCTCTGTGGATTCGACCCGACTTCCCTAGCTATATTAGTTAGAGCCAGTTGGTATTTCTGACAGGTACGCGACAGACGTATCAAATTTTGGTGCCGTTGCCGGGGAGGTGGCGCAATTTTGTGCTTTATTTAAGTTTGTTTCTCGTCTCAAGGAATTTATTCCTTGAGGCTGATCTCATTTCTGCAAAGTTTTGATTAGTTTTGCAAGTCATTCGTTGCTTGGTAAGCCTATTTGCCAGAATGCCTCAATTACAGGTTTGTTCGATTACTGAGCACATAGAGCCATGTGGTAGATGTGGCGAGGAAGGGCATGACCCTATTGGGTGCATGGCAAGTGTAGAGCGTGTCCTTGCTTATCAGAAATACAAGCAAGGAGTTCCTTTTTCTCACCTGTATGAGGAAATAAAGAATATCTCTGCCCCTTCTACGCCAGTGCCGCAGCCGGTTTCTCCTACTGCAAATGAAGAAATTGCTGAATTAAAATCCTTTGTGATGAGCATGTCACAACAGTGTGATGTGAAGTGCAATAGGAAAGACACGGTCATAACGAAATTGATGGAACAAGTCGCGCAGTTAACACTCGCGAAAGACCAAGCCGAGCTTCTACCGACATGCAATTCAGTTAGTGCAACGAATTTACAAGTTGGCTTTACTTATGAAGAGCCAAAAGTACCAGAAGACGGGGTTTTAACAGCTGAAGATACCCCGGAGGATGATTTGGATGAGTTTTTAGCCGAAATGCTTCTTTGCGTGTCTTTGAAGACACTCGATCGAGTGATTTATCTACTCGATCGAGTGAATTAATTCATCCTATCACTCGATCGAGTGAAAATACTGGTCGATCGAGTAGTGCAGAATTTGATGTTGGTCGATCGAGTGATATTCTTACTCAATCGAGTAAGTTTGCTGAAGAAATCACTCGAGCGAGTGATAAAACCGGTCGATCGAGTGAAACAGAAGAAGAGAATGGTCGATCGAGTGATAAAAGTACTCGATCGAGTACCAGAAGTGGCGGAGACCCTATTTTACTATCTAATTCCGCTACCGTGTCATCTTCCCCTGCTGTGGAGACGTCACGCATTGATAAAGGTAAAGAAAAAGTTGCGGGTACACTCATTGCTACCAGGGTGCCCTTCCCAGGTCGTCTGAAGGACGCAAAGATCGAGCAACAGTACGGTAAGTTTGTGGACATCGTGAAGAACCTCCAGGTAACCGTCCCTTTTTCCGAACTTGTTACTCAGGTACCTACTTACGCTAAGTTTATGAAAGACATTGTGACGCGTAAGAGAAATTTAAGCGAGTTTGAGACGATTTCATTTATGGAAGAGTCTAGTAATTTGCTTTTAAATAAGGGTCCACCTAAAATGAAAGACCCGGGCAGCTTTTCTATTACTTTTATTATAGGCAACATGGTTATTGATAAGGCTCTTTGCGATTTAGGAGCCAGTGTCAGTGTCATGCCCCTTCCTGTCTGCAAGAAACTGAACATGAGTCATTTTAAAGTGACTAACATTACCCTACAGATAGCTGATAGATCTGTTTGGAAGCCCTTAGGTGTCTTAGAGGACGTGCCTGTGAAAATAGGCAAGCTCTTCATCCCAGTTGATTTCATTGTTTTAGATATAGCTGAGGACACCCGGACCCAAATTATCTTAGGAAGACCATTCCTTTGTACAGGTGGGGCCGTTATTGATGTCAAACAAGGGCGTTTGACTCTTGCGATGGGGATGACGCGATCACTTTCAGTCTGTCTAGCACTTTGGCTCGGCCAATGATAGAGGATACTTGCTATTCGGTTGATATTATTGACGAGTCTATCTATGACTTCTGGTCGGGTTCTTTTATGAAGGACCCACTAGAAGCTCTTATGCTTTTTGATGAGTGTGCAGATAGCCCAGACGACGATGACGCTGCATTGGATCTGCTTGTTGATGATTTAGATGAGCATGAGGGAGAGCAAGTGGAACAAATGATTAGCACTCTTTGCTCCATTGAGGTAAAGGTACCGGAACGTAAGCCTCTCCCTTCTCGTCTTAAATATGTTTTCTTAGACGATACAGAACAATATCCAGTCATTGTTAGTGCCAAGCTTAATGATGATCAACTGACTTCTTTGTTAGTTGTACTTAAGAAAAACAGGAAACCAATGGGCTATTCACTGGACGATATCAAGGGGATTAGTCCCGATATTTGTATGCACAGGATAGAGTGGAGGAAGATCACAAACCTTACGAGACGGTCAGCGCCGATCGAACCGGAAGATGCGAGGATGTTGTGATGGCTGAGGTAATGAAGCTGCTAGATGCAGGTATTATTTATTCTGTGGGTAATTCTAAATGGGTGAGTCCAGTACAGGTGGCCCCGAAGAAAGGAGGGACAACTGTTGTTAAGAATGAGAAGAATGAATTAATACCTACTCGAGTAGTGACTGGTTGGTGGATGTGCATAGATTACAGACAGCTCAATGCCGCCACCAAGAAAGATCACTTTCCCCTTCCTTTTATTGATCAAATGGTAGAAAGGTTAGCTTCTCATAAATTTTTCTGCTATTTAGACGGGTATTCGGGGTTCTTTGGATCCCTATCCACCTAGACGATCGATCTAAGACTACATTTACTTGTCCTCGGGGCATTTTTGCTTATCGCAGGATGCCTTTTGGTTTGTGTAATGCCCCCCTTACCTTTCAAAGGTGCATGATGGGGATATTTTCAGAGTATATTGAGTCTATCATGGAAGTTTTTATGGACGATTTCAGTGTATATGGAAGTGATTTTTCTAACTGTCTGTCTAACCTTGAGAAAGTGTTGCAGCGCTGTATTGAGGTTAACCTTGTGCTGAACTGGGAGAAGTGCCACTTTATGGTCAACGAGGGAGTTGTCTTAGGGCACTTAGTTTCTGATAGGGGAATAGAAGTTGATAAAGCAAAGGTGGAAGTGATTTAGCAATTACCACCTCCTGTCAATGTTAAGGGGGTGAGGAGTTTCCTTGGTCACGCTGGCTTTTATCGTCGGTTCATCAAGGACTTCTCAAAGATTGCTAAACCACTTACATAGTTGTTCCTTAAGGATGCCCCTTTTGTGTTTACTGATGACTGTCTTTCTGCTTTTAACGAGTTTAAGCGGGCTTTAGTCTCTGCCCGATCATCAGACCTCCCCCGACGGGACTTGCCGTTTGAGATTATGTGTGATGCGAGTGACTATGCACTAGGAGCGGTGCTAGGCCAAAGGAAAGACAAAGCTTTGAATGCTATCTCTACTATGCGAGCCGAACTGGATGAGGCTCAAGTGAAATACACTACCATCGAGAAAGAGCCGCTAGCTTTGTAGTTTATGCCTTAGAGAAGTTTCGTACTTATTTAGTTGGGTCAAAAGTCAATGTTTTTACGACCATGCAGCTTTGAGGCATCTCCTTGCTAAGAAGGAGGCTAAACCACGGCTCCTGAGATGGATACTCCTTCTTCAGGAGTTTGATTTGCAGATTAAGGATAAGAAAGGAGCTGAGAACGTTGTAGCTGATCACTTGTCGCGACTGATTCGACAAGAAGGGGAAGATTCTCTACCTATTGATGATTCTTTTCCTGACGATACTTTAATCGTTGTTATATCGTCTATTTTTAACCAAGAACCTTGGTATGCAGATATAGCTAACTTCGTTGTCAGTGGCAAGATGCCACCCGACCTTTCTCATCGCGAGAGGAAGCGTTTTACGTATAACGCTAAGCGATTACAGGATGATCCTTACTTGTTTAAGGAATGTGCAGACGGTCTCTACAGATGGTGTATTCCATAGTGGGAGACCAAAGTAGTCCTGGAAGGCTGTCACTCCTCTTCATATGGTGGTCACCACGGTCCATCGCGCACCGTGGCTAAGGTACTTCAGTCTGGTTTTTACTGGCCTTCTTTGTTTGCTGACGCTAAGTCTTTTGTTTCAGCTTGTGATGCTTGCCAATAATCAGGGAACATTTCGAAGAGACATGAGATGCCACAAAACGGAATCTTAGAGGTTGAGGTCTTCGATGTCTGGGGCATTGATTTCCAAGGACCGTTCCCATCCAGTAAAGGTAACGGGTATGTCTTAGTGGCTGTAGACTATGTGTCAAAATGGGTTGAGGCAATAGCCTCACCCCATTGTGATGCTAAGACCGTGATAAAGATGTTTAAAAAGATCATATTCCCCCGATTTGGTGTCCCTAGGGTCGTCATTAGTGATGGGGGGATGCATTTTAAAGAAAAGAAACTCACTTCTATTCTGTCTAAAGTTGGTGTTCAACACCGGCGTGGTTTGGGGTATCATCCCCAAACTAGTGGTCAGGTTGAGGTCTCTAATCGCGAGTTGAAAGAGATCTTGTCTAAGGTAGTTTCTAAATCACGGAAGGACTGGAGTCTTAAGCTAGATGACACATTATGGGCTTATAGAACTGCCTTTAAGACACCAATTGGTGCATCACCTTATAGGCTAGTTTATGGAAAATCGTGTCACTTACCTGTTGAATTGGAATGTAAGGCTTGGTGGGCAATTCGTGAGCTTAACTATGATCCTAAGTTGTGTGGTCAGAATCGTCTTTTGCAGGTAGATGAGTTGGAAGAGTTTAGGCTTAATGCCTATGATAGCTCGCGCATTTACAGAGAAAAGACGAAGAGATGGCATGACAAGAGGATCCTACCTCGTGAGTTTCATGTTGGGCAAAAGGTCTTTGCTTTTCAATGCCCGATTGAGATTATTCCCTGGCAAGTCAAGTCCGGGTGGAGTGGTCCTTATACGGTGACGGTGTTACAAATTTGGATCCGTGGAGCTCGAAGATTCCGAAGGTCATAGGTTCAAGGTGAATGGCCAATATGTGAAGCATTACCACGAGGCGAACGAAACAGACAATCGTGTTGAAGTCTTGTATTTCGACACGCTTGACGCGCCGATTATTTGATGCCGAAAAGGTCGTGCGGGACCTCATAAACCGCTCTCTCGGGGCAGGCGGCCGGACTGTTTTATTGTACTTTTGTTGAACTATTTATTTTTCTTTAGCGTTATGTTGAACTTTAGACGTTGTTTTACGAACTCTTTATGCTTCCCTTGCTATGAAATGCGTGTTTTGCAGGTTACTTCACTCGATCGAGTAGTTTTCTACTCGATCGAGCGCTTTTTGAGGTATTTGTCAGTCGATCGAGTGGTATTTTTACTCGATCGACCAAAGCAGAAAACGCATCCACTCGATCGACCGGTTTTCTACTCGATCGAGTCCTTCCTTTGCCAGTTTGCTCGATCGAGCTGTTCCAAGTTACTCGATCGAGTAATAATGTCTTCCAGCCGCTGTTTTACGTCTATGGAGTTACTGCTTGACTTTCTTTGACCTCCCATGTTCATGGTCGGGTTGGGGAGGCCCCTCTATATGACGTTTTGTAAGTTTTCCGACTCCACTTCTCCTTTTCTCTTTAGTTTGCATTTCTTTCCCTATTTTTGGTACAATGAGGGCATTGTACGGTTTGGTTTGGGGAGGTATGCATCCATATCTAAGTCTGTCTGCATGTTTTCTTGCATTTTCACTTACACGTTTAATTATTTTTGCATGCATTGTTGTTTTAATTAATTCAAAAAAGTCATAAAATTCAAAAAAATCTAGAAAAATTTCAAAAATTCAAGAAATTCACGTTTAATTTGAGTCGGAACGTTTGAAATTTGACGCTACATTGAACCTTTACTTGAGCCTTGCATATTCTTGACATTTAGTTGGCATGATTAGATGCATAATCTACGAGTTTTTGTTTCTTTCTTATCTGAACGAATAGACTTGATTCATTATATCGGCAAGCTACATTACATTCTGAGGTTAGAGCTTTATAAACTGGTGACATTCATGACCGGTTTCATTTAGGATGTGAGTAGTACTCTCTTTAAGGCATGTAACATCAATTTGCATAAGCATGAGTCTAGTCTTCTTAATACCTGTATGCATTCGGTCTGTGGATGGTGACACATGTTAGGAGAGGCAAGTTCCCTTTATTTCATTCTACCCATGAGCCTCACATAGCCAAATTGCCTTTTTGTCCTATTAACTACTTTCTATAATACTTCCTACCCTAGCCAAGCTAGTAACGAGTAGTTGTTGGAATGTTTTATTGCAATATGGTTATTTTATCTGATTTCAGAAGATGGTGGAAGAATTGAAGGGAATGAAAAGAAAAGAAAAAATGGAATGAAAAGAAAAAAAAGAAAGAAAAAGGCGAACTAAGAAAAGAAGAAAAAAGAAAAATCATATCAAAGAAAAAGAAATTGGATAATGATTTTCGCTCCCATGTCTTATATATATCTTATGGGGAGTTGACGATTTCTTGGTGTTTCGTGAGTTTAGTGCATAGTTTTTGCACCGTTTCATCTTGTTATATTGAGTACGAAGTTGGGATGCATTTTATGTTTGGATCCGTTGTTGCTAGCCTGGCTATTAACTCCACATATCCAAATTAATCTTAGCCCCTTCTTACCCATTACCTCACTTACCCAAATGTAAGTCCTCGGCATGTGTCTTGGTCATTAGTATGGTTGGAATGCATATGTACGGTTGTAGAGACTTTATTCATGTTAACTGCATGCATGCTCTTATAGGTCGAGTTAGGTGAGTGTCTTACTTCTTTCTATCTCTCACATATATACTCACCTTGTGCCTAATTTTGAGTGACGAGCGACCGTGAGAGTCCGATATCTTTTGAGTCTTGCAAGGTCGGCAGTTCAGTAAGTTTGAAACATTGATTTAACTCGTTTGCACTTCGCATTTGCCACTTTGTCATTTTGTTGCATTAAATTGGTTCTAGTGGGTGATTTGTAGCTGATGCGTTGGTCCCGTTCCACTGTTATTCCTTAGTTGCATTCATATTTGCTTGGGGACAAGCAAAGGTTTGGTTTGGGGAGATTTGATGCGTGTCCTTTATATAAGGTTTTTACCTCATTTTTACACGCATTTCAGTACTTTTTATGTAGCATCTAGCTACAAATACCCCCGAATATTCTACTTTGGTTCGTTTTATGCAATTTGAAGGAATTGACCAAAGAGGAGCTAACCCGAGCCTTAATCCGTCCCATTTGCATGCATTCATGGAGAATAAGGAGCCGGAGCTTGGAAATCTAACACTTGGAAGACGCATGAGCTGGATTCGGGAAGTGTTTCAAGGTCTAACGTGCTTAAACAGTTCGATCGAGTAGATTTTATGCTCGATCGAATGCTTTATATGCATAAGGATGCTCGATCGACCACTTTCGAGTATACACAAGAGGAGACAAGCAAGAAGTGCTCGATCGAGTGGTTTATTTCCACTCGATCGAGAGGGTTGGTGCTAGTTTGCTCGATCGAGTAGTTTAATTCTACTCGATCGAGTGGTTTGTCCTTCTAAAGACTTTTTCCGCCTAATTATCTTATGGGCTTTTGTAATTAGTCCATAGATTAGGTTTTAGGATGGATTTTTCGTATAAGACAGAGGGGAGGGACTACGTTACTTTCTCTTCTGGTCGTTCGTTCATTTTTACTCTATACCTTGCTACTGTTGATTGGATTTGGTCTTTCTTCCTATACTTTTGCTACTCGGATTCAGATTATATTGGTACTATTATTCTGCTCTAATCTTTTAATTCTTAATCACTGTTTTAATTCCTTCTTCCTCTATTTGTTATCATAATTGCTTTTATTAAATCCTTATTAGTTCTATCATCATGTTTGGTTTTAATGATCTATTTGTTGTTATTATCAATTCAATGATAATGAGTAGCTAATTGCCCCTGCTAAGACTATAGGGGATCCATAATTATGAAGGAATAGTAATCGATTTATTGGGTTAATGCTGGTATGATCTTTGTTGTTTAAATGCTGCAATTAACTGTATCTGTCTAATTGAGTCGACGCGATTAGACATTTATATCTTAGTGATCCTTGACCTGGACCGAAAGGTTGGAAAAGGCGAGACTAGTAGCGAGCAATATGGTATTTTAGTGAGGGCGAAAGCTAAGCTATTTACGCTTTAGGGTGAATTAAGGACCGAAAGGTGACATTCGTTACCCCTTAGACCGTATTTGCACTGATCTGAGACCTAGATTACTTGACCGGATAATTATGGTGAACCGTCTGTCTTAGCTGTTTCCTCTATCTGCTTAACTCATTTCTTTCTCTCATTCTCTCTTCCTTCTCTTATTAGTTTAGAACACCACAATCAAACCCCCCCCCCAATTTGGTTACCTCGACGAACTTAGAATAAGCTGACAATTTCCTACCTCTCTGTGGATTCGACCCGACTTCCCTAGCTATATTAGTTAGAGCCAGTTGGTATTTTTGACAGGTACGCGACAGACGTGTCAGTTATATCAATTTATAATCTATAAACAATAAACAATATAAAAAAGCTAGCTTGAACAATGTGACATGACATCTTCTTAAGCCATCTAAAACATATGTGACATCTCTTAAGTAAATTCCACTTATAATACCCTGCCAAATTTTGTTAGAAATTTTCATATCTATATTTGCTTTTTAAATGTCAAAACAAATAATTGAGCAATTTAATTAAAAAAACTATCAACATTCTACCATTTACTCCGCCCATCTATGAGTTTCTACGTTTTTTTTTAGGAAATTAATTCTACCATTTGAAATTCCCCGTTTATTCCATTTAATTATAAGTCTTATTCATTTTATCATTTAAATTATTGACTTCAATAGATGAACACCATCACATGTCGATATCCACCCTTTGCTCTACCAATTACATAGTAGTTGCTTCTTGATTTTATTCAAACCAAACAATTTGTTTTGCATACAGGGGCGGACCCAGAAAATTATCTATGGTGTAGCAAAATTATAACGTATTAAAAATAACGGTAATCAATCAGAGTTAAATCTATCGAACAACTACACCTTAATTTTTTTAGAGTAACTTAGCCCGTTTAAACTCGAGCTCAAGCTTGGTCTGAAATGTAACACTTAAATTTATGAAGCCTGTATTGAAATCGATAGAATTCAACATTTTCTTCGGTTAAAACTTTTTTAAAATTTACAACAACGTTTAATTTTAAGCAAATCTAGTTGTAAACTATAAAAAAGAAATAAAAATAAACATTTACACCTTCTATGGCAATTGCTAATATTATTTGCACTGGCAAATTAAAGTACCGTGCAAATTTTTTTTATCACTGAGAATCCAACATTTTGCGCTTTTAATATTTTCATTTACATTATTTTAACGGGAGTGTCCAGATTTACAAAAATATTTCTTTAAAAAAATTATATAATCACAAACTTATATGAGGATGAAAAACAAAATACATACTTTTATATTGTGAAAAAGAGTTTTAACATTAATTGCATGACATTAAATGCCACGATTGGGAATTTGGAGTGGACACTTTGGAAATTTACGCTAGAACAAATCAATTTTGGGAAGTTAAGATGGTTAATTACTGAGCAATAAATGAGTTAAGTGTTTATTGGAATTTGTTACTCCAATCATAAAATTATCTTAACTTTTACTTCATTATTTACTTTGTAGGATTTCTTTGATGGAAATTCAAATGCACCAATATATTATCTTCTAACTGAGGAGATTTAAGAGGTAAGTAGTACGTTCTATTTTGATATGATTATTGTTTGATTTTTTTAGCAAGTAAGATTAACTTATTGATATATTACTTTGGATGATTGTGCCTTTTATTTTGTCATTCCATGTCCTTATATGGTTTCTTATTTTTCTAGGTTTATATGTTTTGAGGTGTTCAATGGTCGCTCCCTAAATCACCAAAACCTCGACTCTTTAAGTAATTTATTAGCAAGTGTTTAGCGAAATTCGCTTACCACAATCGTAAAATTATCTTAACTTTTACTTCATTATTTATTTTGTAGGATTTTTTAATCGGAATTCAAATACATTGATATATTGTCTTCTAATGGAAGAGATTTAAGATGTAAGCAGTATGCATATTTTATCTTGCCGTGATTTTTGTTTGCGTTTTTTAACAAGTAAGATTTGATATAGTACTCTAGATTATTGTGCCTTTAATTATTTCATGTCATGTCCTTATATGGTTTTCTTATTTTGTCAGGTTTATATAATTTGAGATGTTCGGATGAAAATGGTCGCTTCCTAAATCCCCAAACCCCAGACTACGTAATTTGCGTGATTTTTTAGCGACTAATCCTTTTGGTTGAATACAAAATCGATAGACGAAAACTTTTAGACTACTAGCTACTAAAGTGAGTTCGAGAATGAATGACAAAATTGTAATCCTTATTTTTAATAATAATTTGTCTTATTGGAATTCCATCGTTCTTCATATTTACTCTCAATAGCATTTTTGGTATGTTTAAATGCTATACTATCCTTTTCTTTAGGTACGTTGTTAAATTGTGAATTTATTTTAGTGATAAATGTTTCGAGTGATGTTAGTAATGTGAGATACAACAAATTAAAGAGGAATCATTGCAATATAAACAAACTACTAGCTCAAAGACTATTACTCTGTAACACAAATTATAGATATGAGACTTTTCATTTGCGTTCACAAAAATCATTTGTTGATGATAAATACGATGTTTTTTTTCATAATAGGACTGTCTCAATTATTATAATACTAAGAAAATTTTTGTAATTAATTTTCGCATTAATTTCAAAAATTTATTATAGGGAAGAAAAAAAATTTGCGAATAAAGGGTAGATAAAAAAATTACGGTAACATAAATAAAAAGTATAATAGTGTTGAAGGAAAACAAAGAGGTCATCCCATTAAATAAAAGAAATAAAGGTTAAATAAATAAGTTAAAGAAATAAAGGAGAGGAAAATAAAAAGTTTGTTTAAATTTAATTTTTTTTGTGTTAGCAACTAATATTTCTAACAAAAATTTTACTTATTTATTAAAATTTTAAGGGGTTTTTGTCAAACACAGCCTTTACAAAAAGGTTTTTTCCAAACACCACCTTTAAAAAAAAGTTTGTAAACACACAATCTTTAATAAAAAATTTGTTGCCAAACACGACTTTTTGGCTAAAGCACTTAACATTTTGCAATGGGGTAACTTTCAATCGATGTTTGGGATAGCAAACGATGTCGGTTTGAGGTGTTCTTGGACTCGTTGGAAAGGTGGAAATACAAGCTTTCCATGGGTTATTAACACGATGGTCAAAGGTGGCCTTATGTGGGGTCTATTGCTGTGTAAAGTAAGGCTAGTCGGAGAGATTAGCGGGTGGTAAGGGATTTTTAGTGGGTCTTTTAATGAGGTTAAGATACTTTGTTTGGTCTAAAAATTGGTATGTAGGTAGCGGGGAGTGCAAGATAGGTCTTAGTTATGTTGTGTGTGGTGGTTGTTGGTTGCAAGTAGTGGTTCGAGGGGAGTTAAATTGGAGGTAAAAAACAATCAAAAGAATGTCAAAGTAGGATTTTTTTTGTGGGTCAATTCACTCACCTCAAACCACCACTTACAACAAACAACCACCAAAAGCAACACAACTACGACCTACCTTACACTCCCTTCTATATATATACCAAATTTTAGACCAAATAAAACAACCTAACCCCATTTAAAGACGCACGAAAAACCCTATGACTACTCGCTTTAGAGCTAGCCTCTCCAACCAGCCTTACTTTACACATCAATTGACTCCACATAAGTCAACCTTTGACCATCGTATTGATAACCCCTGGAAAGCTTGTATTTCCACCTTTCCAACGAGTCCAAGAACACCTCAAACCGACATCGTTTGCTATCTCAAACGTCGACTGAAAGTTACCCCATTGCAAAATGTTAAGTCCTTCGGCCAAAAAGTCGTGTTTGACAACAAAAAATTTATTAAAGGTTGTGTTTTACAAACTTTATTTTTAAAGGCGGTGTTTGGAAAAAACTTTTTTTTAAAGGTTGTGTTTGACAAAAAACCCAAATTTTAAATAAATAAATAAATGTGTAATTTTTAAGTAGTGCGATTTTTGAATAATTAAGTTTAACAATTATCAAAGAAAAAATATATATCATTTTCAATCAATATTTTATCAGAAGAAAGTAGTTAAAAAAATTAATATGAAAAATCTTAATCGATTCACTACCACGTTCAATTTTAATTATAAAATATGAAACTTAGATGTGATCTGTAGAGTTTTGGAATTTTTTAACTCGTGAAATTTTTAATGTACACAATTAATTTAATATAGATATAATGATATTTTTGTAAGGAATTTTAAATTAGGATTATTATAATATTATATAAGAAATTTTTTGTAATTAATCTTCACATTAATTTCAACAATTTATTACAGAGAAGAAAAAAGATTTTGTTATTGAGGGTGAAGATAAAAATAAATTATTGTAACATAAATACAAAGTATAATAATATTAAAGAAAAACAATAGGTCATCTTATTAAATAAAAGAAATAAATGTTAAATATGGTAGTTTAATAAGGGCCTTAATGATGATTATTTATCAATGAAACAAATAATATCACAATACATGTAAATGATTTAAAACTCAATTTTCCAAAGTATTACTCCGTCTATATCTCAATTTTACTGTTCATTTCCTCCAAAATTTTATCCTTAAATTAATGGCCTCTTTTTAATTTTTGAATATCCAATAATATTGCCTATATATTAACTTCTGCATCTCCATCATAAGAGCATTGTCTCAACCTTCTTTAGTTAGAAGGATAAAGTAGTATGAAAGTTCGTGCTTAACATACATACAAAAATATAACGAAAACTAAAACAAAGTTCTAGGCTATCATCTAAATCTTAACTAGTTTTAAACCCGTGCAAGATTGTACGGGTATGTATTTGGGCCGGTATTAATGTTTTTGAATGTATATCTTTTTTTTGCATTTCTATTGTACTTATCTTGTTGGTCTAAATCAACGATCTACATAATTAATGTTTAAATTTGTTACAAATACGTGTTCACATGCACTGGTTTATGTGGAAATAACGTAATCTACTCTTGTAAATAAAATTACATACATAAAAAACTTTACATCCGGATAAAAGAAATATAATTTAATAATCAACTTTAACAAATGCAAGTTATCTGAACACCTATATTGGTCAAGCATAACGGCAAAGACGAATTATGTCAAACGTTATGTTTTAATGTACTTTTTCAAAGCGTAAACTACGTGGACCGTATGTAAACACATCCCGAACAAAAATAAAAGGCCACACGATATCAAAGTTGGGCTGACAACTATACAAATTGGGCTCAAGCCATGTAGATTTCACGTCCAGCCCAAGTTCATAAAAAACCCTAATAATAACCCCTACTATATATACCCATCCCCACCCCTGAAACCTTAATTTTTTCGTCTCACATTCCATTACATGCCTCCGTCTTTCTCTCCCTCTCTCTCTCTGCTTCACTCTCTGACTAAAAAACAAAGTTCTCTCAGTAAAAATTACACACTCCCATCTCCTCCCTCGTGCTCTCTATTTTAGATTAGCAACCCTTCTGTGGACATGGGCCACGGGGGCGCTTGGGAAACAAGCGTTTGCATTTGTGGAGTCGCCACCAACTTATTGTGGAAAATTGGAAACCGTACGAATACCTCGTGCCATGTCAAGACACAAAGTAGTGACATGAACACCAAGAACTCGTTACCCTTAGTATTCTATGTCTAGAATGACTCTCGTGGATGCCAATGAACACGGATGTTCACAGAGATCTGGAATAAGGGGTGAGGGTACGTATTAGGAAGCTCTTTTGATCGAACACCTAATACCGCCCGCCTCGATAGCGGCCTCTACTAATGATTAGGGAAATTGTCTATACTCGATATATTGTCGATTATATGCATGCAATGCAACATCCATAGAATTAATCCTAGCATGTGAAGATTAGACTAAGTCGATTAACATGTAATTTAGCATACAATTAATGTCGAAGTAGGAATTTAGATTGATTACATGTGAAGGCATACAAGCAATAATAAAAGGAATACAATAAAGAAAATTACAATAATTACAATAGGATTAAATGATTTATGTCGAAAATACTTTTAAAACGAATGGTTTGAGAAAGAATAAATAAATAAATAAACGAACAGGAATTAAGGTGATAATACGAATAATAGTTAATTAAATACGTAATTAATTAAACTAGGTCAAGGCAAAAAAACGGAAGTTCAGAGACAGAAATCAACCTGGAACAGGCGCAGCAGAGTTGCGCCCTCTGGAAGAGGCGCAGCAGTCGCTGCGTCTGTTCCTTGACTCAGTTCTGGCTGTGAAGCCGGAATTGCAAGTCGTTAATGTTCGTTGGTAAATTAATGATCGATTAATATTATTTACTCGGATGGAAGTGATTAGCAGGTTATTTACATATGATTGATGGTCATGAAAGCAATAAACATGGATGGAAACGATTAATACGAATTAATTGCATGATAAAAAAGGATTAATTAACAAATTAAGAAACTAGACAAATTAATTAGGTTAAACAGATTATTAATGATGGACTAATGGTGGATATGATAATAAACAGGTAAGAATATATCAAAGATCGAATTCCAGAAACCCAATATGAATGAATCGAATTTCTACAACCCGGATTGACTTTAATGACGAAAACCCGCAAATATTGAATTATAAGGGATTTAAGTCGGATTTAATGATGAATTATACGTATTAATGATGATAAATAATATACATGTGAAATTATTATGCCATTATGTCAAAGATTTGAAAAATAAACGGAAACAAATAAAAAGCAACGAATTGACAGAGGACGAAGGAAGAAGAAAGGAAGCAGGAACTGCGGTAGCCTCACGAAGAGGCGCAGCAGGTGCTGCACTCCTTCGAAGAGGCGCAGCAGTTGCTGCGTCCTTTCTCGACGGTTTGTCTTCTGATAATCCGTAAAAAAGATTTTAAAGCACGGTTCTATAAATCGGTTTTAAGAAGTACTTTCGACATAAATCTTACATAAGTGATACAAAAAGTAAATAACAATAAACAAAAGAGAGATTATACACCCTCAGACTTACATGTTTGACGAAACGAGATGAACTAAGTATACGATTAGTGATGCTCGACTCGAATGTAACGAAAGTGCCCTCGTAAGAGGAAAACGATTAAGATTAATTAAGTTGATTAGTTGTGGAGTTGGTCAAATTGGTCGGTCATGCAAACGAGGCTGGTACTCAGAAGGATCCGAGCTTACGTGGTCGAATGTTCAAGCACGTAGACGCCAAAAAGTAAGAACGTGGTCTAGAATGCAAAGGGAGAAGAGAAGGGCGGACACTCGCGTGAGAAATATGAGGAGCGAAGGCTCCTATTTATACTAATCACGTGAAGGAATAGGGTTTTCGGAGAGACTTTGGAAGTGAATCTCGAAAAGATATGAAAAAGATACGAAAAACACGCAGAAAAGGACCTGGGAAGAGGCGCAGCAGTCACTGCGTCTCTTGGAAGAGGCGCAGCACCTGCTGCGTCTGTTCCCATGTGGTTTCCTCCTGCGGAAGAAAGATTTCCGTCTTTAAATTATGGAGTAACGGGATAATCTTATTTTCCTTAATATTTTGTATGAATATTACGGGAAATTGTTTACCAAAGATTGAAAGATTGTCAAATATTTATAAAATATGGAATAGAAATATCCTAACATTCCAACATTCGACTCGGATTTAGTGGTTATCGAAAAATGAAGACGGTTTTAGGCCCAGACTCCAAATGTACTCTAATTACTGTCAAAACGACCGTATCGGCGCGTAGATGACAACTAAGAGGTAGACATCAGTGTTTGAGCAATCACTTGACGATAAACTTATGAACTGTCACAAATCGTTCCGCGTACCAAACATGCGGCCCAATCATCATCGGGCGGTTTGCGGGAGGTGCAGAAATGAGGTATCTACAGAGCCCCCACTTTGACTGAGGCTTGAACAAGGCGAAAGTCAAAGTATAGCCATCAGGTCAATCGGAGATTACAACCTGACGACTATGGCGACGCGAGGTGGTTCAAGGGGTCTGAACCAAGGACCTGTCGTCGGGAACATTTTAGAGTCTGTCGACTATCGGGGAGGGTCGTTTAAAGTCCATTAGACTACGTAAGGAAGCTCGCCACCATAAGAAGAGACCATACCCGAGATACCCCGGGTGAAACGGAATCAAGACGCTTGAAAGAAACTCTTTGGTCCGAAGATAACTTGGTGTCTGAAGGCATTAGGGGTCACAGGGATTCTGAAGAAACTTCTTAACACTTCTGAAAGCTAACTCTGAAGGCTATCTCTCACTAAAGGAAAGGCTGAAGGACAACTCTCTGAAGGACTGAAAGGAGGACTTAACTGAAAAGGAGTTATCTGAAGGTTGCTGAAAAGATTATCTGAAAGTGTCTTAAGAAATAAAGGATTATCTGAAGGGAGGAAGGCTGAAGGAAGGATTATCCCAAAGGTTATCTAAAGGGTTGTCTGAAAGATTAAGGTAAGTTTCTGAAAGATCTGGAGGGTTTATCCTGAAAAGGGTTGCCTAAAAGATATGAAGGTTTATCCTGGAAAGGGTTACCTAAAAGATATGAAGGTTTATCCTGAAAAGAGTTACCTAAAAGATATGAATGTTTATCCTGAAAAGGATTACCTAAAAGATATGAAGGTTTATCCTGGAAAGGGTTACCTAAAAGATATGAAGGTTCGCCTGGGGGTATCTGTCTGTCTCTGTCCTCAAGCAAACTCTCACTGGGGATAAAACGATGATTTTGGGGAATCTGCCTGTCTCTATCCTCAAGCAAACTATCGTTGGGTGATTATTGTGGTTGAATCTCCATGTATCGAGAAGAACAGTAAACTCTTGCTGGGGGATTGTTGAGGTGTGTCGAAACATCGTCAGATAAAATCCGCTCGTTGTTGCAAGCGAAGTCTTGATAAAGTACTGCTTCTGATATTTACCTGCATGGTTAGTAGCCACATAAGAATGCAGTCTAATATATGCACGTAAGCAATTATCACATGGGCCTCGAATGAGGAAACACATAGGCCTTGCAAAAGTCGTTTCTTTATAAAAGTCGTTTAAAACTTGTTCAAAGAAGTTTGTCGTTTGTAATGCGTTATGCATATTCAATGGGCTTTAGACATAGGACTTAACATGACACAGATCTACTAGGACGCGATGCAAAATGTAGACTTAGGTTTGACTGACGCGACACTAACTTAGATTTGACGCGACACAGGGGATGACCTTGACAGACTTTGCCTACGTATGCGCAACCCCTAGCCAAGTGTGGGTGACAATGCGTGTCAGTTCCAAAGGTATAAGAATTGCAAGAATGATGAGGACATATAAAGGCAAGGCATGAGCCATGGATCATCTGTCTACTAGGACCTCTTTCACCATCGTTTGCTGTAAAAGAGACCCCTCTTGAGGCACGATGACTTGGAGAATTGATCTAAGATCTTTGTCACTGTCCGGACCGAGTACTAGCTAGACTTAGAGGAATAAAGGAAGGGTGGCATCTTGGAAGAGAAGCCCCCAGGATGAGAAGATGACTCTGGACTTTGGTAAAAAAGAGGTTGGGCGACAATAAGGAGCCCCCAGCATAGAGGTGTTGGTTGTGGAAGGGATGTTAATTGAGGCTGGAAGGTTGAAATAGAGGTTGAAAGTTGATGGTTGAGGTGGTTGATAATTGAGATTGAAAGTTGGAAGTGGGGATGGTTGTGTCCTTGAGGACTGCCTACGTATTCACGTAAAGTGAAATCAAACCAGATCGTAGTTCTGAGGTTTGGTTAATTTTATTTGGGTGTTGTGGTTGTATCCTTCTTGTGTAAGAAAGGACTGCCTACGTATCCACCTGAAAAGGTGAAATCAAACCATGCTCGTAGTTCAAGTGTGTGTCTAAGCTATGTTGTTAGGGCCTTAAAGTGCATGGGTCAGGAGGGTAATATTCCTTTGGTGACTCGAAGAATCGATTTGAGATAACTCCCTCTGATCATAGACCAAAGAGGTATAATTAAGTTTGTGAAAACAAAAAAAAAAAAAAATTCCTTGTCGCGTGAGCACACCTAAAAGTGGACCCTAAGGATGAATATGGGTATGTCCCATTCTGTGTAGCAAAGTATTTTAAGACTCCGTGTATGGGTCAAGGTAAAACTGGATTGGATATTTGGAATGTGGAGCTCGGTAATAAGAGGCTTTGATGAACAAATCTCTGGAGCTTGATTTTGTGGAGTTAAGGCTTGATGGGATTATGGCTTGTAATGTGGCTTGGAAATGGAGTCTCTTGGCTTGATATAGCCTGAGCACATAAAGGTAGGTTAAAATGACGTGGGATCAAATTTTCATGTCTTGGCCCTAAAGGATGGGTATATTTGACAAGCTTGAGAGGATTCTCAAAATTCCTAACTATCTCCCTGTAACGGTCTCGAGAAGGACTTAGGGTGTGTGATGTGTGAAAGGCTAAGTGGGTTGCTAGCTAACCATCAATGTCTTGATTCTATGTAGACTTCAACAGTATTCCGTATTTGATTTCATACTCGTATTCTTGGTCTAGAATATATCTCGGCTTTTTGCTAAGACTTTTGAAGATAACTTTGATTTTGAATATTGACATTGACTTGCTTGATCGAGCCTTGTTCTTTTGACTCTTTTGCCTTGGATATTGATCTTGGTTATTTCTCTTGATTGAGCCTTTGTCTTTGATAATGGCTCGTATTGTCTTGGATTTGCTTGCTACCATGGATTTGGGACAGACTAGCACCTTTGGGTGTGAAATGGGTTGGTCTTTAGCAAACAAGGGTTGTTTATTGTGGGGAATGGGCTTGCCTTCCGTCATGGATTGTTAACAAGGGAGACGGTCTGGATTCGTCCTAGAATCTCTTAAGACAGGCTCGTCTAAACTGGGGTTATATTGTGGTTTCTATTGCCAACATGGAATAGGTAAGAAGAATGAACACGGAGTTTTAGGTCCTCTACAACTTGGAATGGAACATCATCTAAGTGTACTCACATCGACTTGGAACGTGTGGTTGTTGTTCGTTTTAAAAAATGCCTCAAATCAATTCTTGTTGTCACAGGAAAAGTATAAAAGATATGAAGAATATGTGGATTGAGAATTGTACTTTTATTTAAATGAATAATAAATGTATTTAACATAGACTCGAGAAGACATGTGACTCGTGGGACAGCCCCCATGTTGTCACTAGGAATGAAAATGGAGAAAGATACTAGAACAAATATGAGATAGAAAGCCTAAGACTCGGACTCGGACCCGGACTTTGATGCGATCTTAGACCTAGACTCGTAATCATCGGTCCATGCTTGAGCATTTTCCCTTCCAGCAACTGGCTTCGGCATCTGACTTTGAGCATTCACCCATTTGAACACCTCGTCCTCATCATTGGGAACACTGAAAGGATAATAGTCAAGAAAATTTTCCTGATAAGTTGCAAATCCATGAGGATCGCTTAACCTACCTTGTGGGTTAAAGGTTGAGAGGGACAACCTCCCGCTATCGATCATATCCTGAATGACGTTTTTTAATTTGTAACATTTCTCTGTATCATGCCCTTTGCCTCTATGGTATTTGCAGTAGGCATTCTCATCCCAAAATTTGGCTTTCTTCTCTGGATCAGGCGTAGGTCCTATAGGCTTCAACATCCGTTGTTCCATGAGTCTCTGAAAGGCATTGGCGTATCTAATACCAATGTTGGTAAATTTCCTAGGAGGTGTGCCCTTATTTTCGGAAGCCTTTGTAAATTACCTTGGAAAGTTGTTAGGTTTCTTTGACGAAGGATCCATGAGGTTGCCTTTGTTGATTTTGATTCCCGGATGAGAAGAACCAAGAATAGATTGTCCATTTGTTGCTTTCTCCTTAGGACTGTCAAGTTGAGGGTTTATCTGGACACTTTTCATCTTAAGAGGTTGGGCATCAAGCTTCTTACCCATTTCGGCGAACTGGTTTTCAATGTTGGAAAGCCGAGAGTTTAGAGTATCAATAGCTCCCTCTATTTTGGAAAATTTGTTGTTGAAGGCCATGGAAAGCATGAGCATTCCATTTTGGATATCTTCGTCTTCGAGGACATTGATTTCTTTGTTGTCATAAGGATCGAGGAGTTGAGAACAATCTAGAGATGATTCTTCGTCATGTTTAATGATATTAGACCCAAGAGGGTCGGTCTTCTTGGATTTCTTGGCGGAAGGTGGCACAGGAAGCTTGCGATCCTCGATCATATCCTGAATAATATGCTTTAGACAAAAGCATTCCTCCATATCGTGTCCCCTACCTCTATGGTACTGACAATATGAATCGCCCTTCATATGTGGTTCTGAGGTTATGGAATTCCCTATGAGCTCGTTTCGGCCTTCTGGGTGGAGTTTGCAAGAGGTTAACTCCCTTGCCTTCATTGGCCTTCTTAGATGGGTGAGTCGTGTTGAAGCCATGCCCTGACCTTAGGGTATGAGAAGATGGTAAAGGTTTCATCATATCTATCTTGTTTTCCATATTGATGACACGAGCGCTCAAGTCTTCGATGGTGGCCTGAAGCTTAATGATTGCAGCACTTAGTCCCTTGACGTCGACAGATAAACGTTCTTGAACACTTTCATTGGAAATTGCGGAATTCCTACCGAGAAGAAAATGATGCGCATTACAACTTGATTTGACATGGGATCACGCATACTAAGGCAACAAACAAAGAAAGGGACAAGATGATAAATCTAGACTTGACTTGTGAATTCGTGAAATGTCGTGAGTGACTTCTTGTGTTTGGATTCACCGTGTTTGACCTTGACCTTTAGACTCGAGTGTTGATTTTGAAAGAGTGACATTTATGTGGTTGACTTGATTGACGGGATTGGCGACGCATGTTAATTCTAATTTGTGTGTTTAAGCTCGAGGTTCGGGTATGTGTGTCCCAAACGTGTACTAGGAGAATTCAAGAAATGGATATGGGAACGACTCGATGTGTTAGCCTCGAGTGTGTGAGCCGAGGTGTGAAAATGTTTAGCTCCTAACTGAATTGGGGTAGGGGTCCAAAATGACGGCGTGACGCCTTAGGACTTGACTTGAATTTGAAAAGACCCAACATGTAAAGAGAGACGGGTTTATGACTCGACAGAGTTCCGACTAGGACATAGTCGGTTTGAACTTTGACTCTAACTTAGCCCAATTGAATTTACATATTTACATTTACACGATTTGAAAATCTTTTGATTAAAACATTTTTTTTGGACTCTTTTGTTTTTGGACTTTTTTGTTTTTGCGTTTTTTTTTTTTTTTGGACTTTGTATTTGGTTTTGAAATCGGTTTTAGGCCCGAAGTTTGACTCGACATATGGACAGAGTTTCGACTTGTTTTGCGCTAGTATTAGGCCCAAGTTTCGAAATTTTACATTTTTAAAAGGGATTTTGATTTTACAAAAATCGTCATTGTTTTGTTTAGAAAAGGGTGATCGCGTATGGTACAAACAATATACAAGCATTATAACGGGATGCTGAGTGCATTTAAATGGGTTTTGGTTTAAATGGTGGGTTGCCATACCGAATGATCAAACCCGAAGTTTGTGAAGAGGCTCGTACCAAACAAGAGTAACGCCGATTCCTAGTCCATTTCCTCAAGTAGTGAAAGTCCTTGATACAAACAAGAGTAAGTACCATGGTATGGATGACGTCAATCGCTATCCATCCTTAGGCCCAAATAAGAATTAGGACCGTTTAGACGGGACGATTGGTCGAATGGGTTGGGTTGGGCCTAGGAAGGCCGAATGAAACGATCTAGGAAGACCGAGTTATGAAAACCGACAATTGTCTTGTACAAACTATTCCCTAACCTTGTTCAAGTTTCACCCTTTTGGCTACACGTAAGTGTATTATCCCCAGCAGAGTTGCCAAACTGTGGACATGGGCCACGGGGGCGCTTGGGAAACAAGCGTTTGCATTTGTGGAGTCGCCACCAACTTATTGTGGAAAATTGAAAACCGTACGAATACCTCGTGCCATGTCAAGACACAAAGTAGTGACATGAACACCAAGAACTCGTTATCCTTAGCATTCAATGTCTAGAATGACTCTCGTGGATGCCAATGAACACGGATGTTCACAGAGATCTGGAATAAGGGGTGAGGGTACGTATTAGGAAGCTCTTTTGATCGAACACCTAATCACGCCCGCCTCGATAGCGGCCTTTACTAATGATTAGGGAAATTGTCTATACTCGATATATTGTCGATTATATGCATGCAATGCAACATCCATAGAATTAATCCTAGCATGTGAAGATTAGACTAAGTCGATTAACATGTAATTTAGCATACAATTAATGTCGAAGTAGGAATTTAGATTGATTACATGTGAAGGCATACAAGCAATAATAAAAGGAATACAATAAAGAAAATTACAATAATTACAATAGGATTAAATGATTTATGTCGAAAATACTTTTAAAACGAATGGTTTGAGAAAGAATAAATAAATAAATAAATAAACGAACAGGAATTAAGGTGATAATACGAATAATAGTTAATTAAATACGTAATTAATTAAACTAGGTCAAGGCAAAAAAACGGAAGTTCAGAGACAGAAATCAACCTGGAATAGTAGCAGAGCCGCGCCTCTGAAGAGGCGCAGCAGCGGCGATCCCGTCATTCCTTGGCTCGGCCCGCCGTGAAGCCGGAATTGCAAGTCGTTAATGTTCGTTGGTAAATTAATGATCGATTAATATTATTTACTCGGATGGAAGTGATTAGCAGGTTATTTACATATGATTGATGGTCATGAAAGCAATAAACATGGATGGAAACGATTAATACGAATTAATTGCATGATAAAAAAGGATTAATTAACAAATTAAGAAACTAGACAAATTAATTAGGTTAAACAGATTATTAATGATGGACTAATGGTGGATATGATAATAAACAGGTAAGAATATATCAAAGATCGAATTCCAGAAACTCAATATGAATGAATCGAATTTCTACAACCCGGATTGACTTTAATGACGAAAACCCGCAAATATTGAATTATAAGGGATTTAAGTCGGATTTAATGATGAATTATACGTATTAATGATGATAAATAATATACATGTGAAATTATTATGCCATTATGTCAAAGATTTGAAAAATAAACGGAAACAAATAAAAAGCAACGAATTGACAGAGGACGAAGGAAGAAGAAAGGAAGCAGGAACTGCGGTAGCCTCACGAAGAGGCGCAGCAGGTGCTGCACTCCTTCGAAGAGGCGCAGCAGTTGCTGCGTCCTTTCTCGACGGTTTGTCTTCTGATAATCCGTAAAAAAGATTTTAAAGCACGGTTCTATAAATCGGTTTTAAGAAGTACTTTCGACATAAATCTTACATAAGTGATACAAAAAGTAAATAACAATAAACAAAAGAGAGATTATACACCCTCAGACTTACATGTTTGACGAAACGAGATGAACTAAGTATACGATTAGTGATGCTCGACTCGAATGTAACGAAAGTGCCCTCGTAAGAGGAAAACGATTAAGATTAATTAAGTTGATTAGTTGTGGAGTTGGTCAAATTGGTCGGTCATGCAAACGAGGCTGGTACTCAGAAGGATCCGAGCTTACGTGGTCGAATGTTCAAGCACGTAGACGCCAAAAAGTAAGAACGTGGTCTAGAATGCAAAGGGAGAAGAGAAGGGCGGACACTCGCGTGAGAAATATGAGGAGCGAAGGCTCCTATTTATACTAATCACGTGAAGGAATAGGGTTTTCGGAGAGACTTTGGAAGTGAATCTCGAAAAGATATGAAAAAGATACGAAAAACACGCAGAAAAGGACCTGGGAAGAGGCGCAGCAGTCACTGCGTCTCTTGAAAGAGGCGCAACACCGCCGCGTCTGCTTTCCCGTGTGGTTTCCCTCCCGGAAGAAAGATTTCCGTGTTTAAATTATGGAATAACGGGATAATCTTATTTTCCTTAATATTTTGTATGAATATTACGGGAAATTGTTTACCAAAGATTGAAAGATTGTGAAATATTTATAAAATATGGAATAGAAATATCCGGAACATTCCAGAACATTCTGACTCGGGATTTAGTGGTTATCAGAAAATGAAGACGATTTTAGGCCCGGACTCCAAATGGACTCTAATTACTGTCAAAACGACCGTATCGGCGCGTAGATGACAACTAAGAGGTAGACATCAGTGTTTGAGCAATCACTTGACGATAAACTTACGAACTGTCATAAATCGTTCCGCGTACCAAACATGCGGCCCAATCATCACCGGGTGGTTTGCGGGAGGTGCAGAAATGAGGTATCTACACCTTCATTCTCCTACCTCTCCTTCCCGCATGCAGACGGTCATCCATGAACATGGTGAAGGTTTCAAAATCTGGTTCTTAGGAACGTCTATTGAAGATGTTCTATTAATGGTAAGTTCAATTTTTCTCTCTTCTTTTATGTTATTTCTGCCGCATAATAAATTGATTTCAAATTATTTTCGAGTTTTTTAAAATGGTTGTTTATATTGTTAGATCTATCAATTGTATGACGTATTTGAGTTAAGAATGCTAATTAGAAAATCGACATAGAAATAATTATTTAAGATCAATTTCACTGCTTGCTTATTTAGAATGCGTTTTTATTAGATCTATGAGTTTATTAGATTTACACATGTTATTAACAATTTAAAATCATTTTTTGTTAATATTTATTGCATTTTTTTCGCAATTTAGTAGATCTGTTGATTAGGGATCTAAATAATGCAAAATGATCTGTGCGTTTTGTTTTTGTTAATTTTTATTGGGCTTATTGAATATATTCTATTCATGCCGTTTTTGTTAAATATTAATTGCGTTAATATGAAAATGATGATTTAGAATTTTTTTTAAACACCATTAGTCTTCGTATAAGTTCATAATTATAAATCTGTGCTTTGTTGCTTGTTTTTTTAGATGTAAATTATTAATTCTGACTATTGGATCTGTGGTTGTTTTATTGTTTTTGAGTACTCATAGATCTATGATTGTCAACCAAAATAATGTACATGAATGATTATTTGAGATATTTTAAAAACCCAGTCATTCAAGTATGCTGCGTTTTGGTGATTTTACAAATAAAAACCCTAGATTCATTTATTAAAATTCCATACTGTCACATTACTCGTATTTTGAGACGTCTTTTGGTGTTTATAATGAATATCATAAAGTGGTACAATTATGTGCATTAATTCATTTCCTGTTTTCAATGAATTCATATGATTATTTTGTCCATTTAATTGCATATATTAATGATTCAATTTGTTGTAATTTTCAAAATTACTTTGACCATTTTTATTGAAACTATTGTTTAATTAAATGGACAAAATAATTTATATGTCACCTAACCCAACACAATATGTTTTACCTGACCTAACCCAACAGTCCTAACCAGATACAACCCAACATGTGTGTTTGCCCCAACCCAACCCAACATGAGTTGACCCGACCCAACCCAACATGGGTTGACCCGACCCAACACAGCATGGGTTGACCCGACCCAACCCAACATGGATTTGATCCGACCCAAACCAAACATGGGTTTGACCTAACCCAACCCCAACTTGGGTTGACCCAACCCAACCTAACACGTTGACCTAACCCAATCCAACCCAACCTCATACATTGACCTAACCCTACCCAACCCAACCTGACTCGTTGACCAAACCTAATCCTAAAAACCTAACTCGTTGACCAAACCTAACCCAACCCCTGGGTTTGACCTAATTCAATCTGACCCAACCCAACCCAACCCCTGGGTTTGACCTAACTCAATCTGACCCAACCCAACCCAACCTAACCTGGTACAACCTGACCTAAATCACGCTGGTCCGATCTAACACAACACAACCTCGATCACTTTAGATGCTTTCAAACCTCTACTTCAGTTAAGGAAGCCAAAATTTATCAGTTCATTGTTTATATTTGTGAAGTTCATTTACTTTGAATTGTTAGTTTTAATCTAATGTTAAGAAACTATACTAACAATTGTTCAACACTTTGTTGCAGATACTATATAGACATCTTCATTTGTGAAAAGTTAAGTATGTTTGCTAATTTTGTTTTTATACTATGCATTTCAATTGTATATTATCCTTTCTACAAAAATATTGAACTCACCTTCCTAAATTTTGCTTGTTTCAGAAACAATCTGAAGCTTTCAAATTCTATGTTAAGTTAAGTTCAACCATTTTATTTTTTTGAAACTTCTCTTTTTAAGAAATTCTCATGAACATTATATTAATGTAACTGTTTTATTAACTTGCAGGATATAGGTTTATCCATTGGTTGAATGGAGTGATGCATATTGTTTATAAAAGATAAATGGAAAGTTAAGTTACCATCAACACTTTGTAACTAATTTATTAATTTATAGATAAAAAATAGGAAACATACTGTTCTCTGTGTTTGTCGCTTGCTGTCTTCCTCTTTTTTCCCTGCTTGTACTTGTATTACCGTTTTCCATGTTAAACACAATAATGTTTGAATGCTTCCCACGTTGATTTTACAAAAGTAGTGCAACTATTGACAGATTTTTATTGCTTATCTATGCATATTTGTTTGATGGATTCTTACTGTATAAAACAAATTTCAAGGAATTGTTTGACAATTGTTATGCTAACAATTTATTTCTACTTTTAACAATAACTACTTAAGTTTAGCCCACAATGCCCCACTTATTTATAAACTGCATTTAGTGTGTAATATTGCGTTTAATATTCAATTTGGTGGGTGCCTTACATACTTTTGTATATGCGTTTCATAATTCGTTTGCGTTGGTTGGTAGAGAGGGTAAACTTCGGGATGAAGTTTCTTTTAAGGAGGGTAGACTGTAATACCCCGTATTTTATATAATCGATTAAACGGATATTATTATATATTAGTATTATACATTTTATATTGGTTGCATCGTAATATCGTGAATGTTATTAAGTCGGGTTTATATCGTATATGTTGAGTCGGGCTACATCACATTTTGTCTTTTGGGTCAAGAATTACCCATCTACATTACCCAACGACCATACCCGTTTAACCCATTTGCCCTACCCGGAACATGTAACCACCATTTACCCTAAACCTAATCTAAGAGCCGCTCTCCTCTCTCCCTTTTTCATTTTATCATTCATAAAACCATTTCTAAACCTAGAGAAAGGGAGAGGAAGAAGAATTGTCGAGCCTTTCATTTGATTGAAGATTTCTCATCGATTCCAACCTAATTCGATTTCCCTGTTTGTAAGTCGATTTCATTCCATTGTTTATACTGTTTTAAAATGTTCGTCTTCAAAAAGTTTGAAACGAGAGTCCTGTTTATTTTATGTCTAGTTTATGCATATAAAATCTCGTAGTCAAATTCTTTATGGTTTGTCCTAGGTGATTTATTTATGAACATATCGCTGAAAAGTCCGTGAATCTGATTTGGTTGTGGAAAATGATTTGAAACCCTAATTTTTATGTCGATTCAGTTATGAGGCTTCTTCATACATCATCTTTGTATAGTCTAGATGATAATAGGATTTGGAATTTCTGCAAAATAATGTTTTAAACTCGTTTTATGAATCAATACTTTTTATGCGACGGTTTCTGTCAGTTTTTGGAAATCAGTCTGAAAACTCTTGATAAGTTTGGAATTTGAGAAAAACACGATATAATTTGTAGCTAAGACTCATGGGGTTCCAATACAATTGGCCTTGTATCAATTTGATTTTTCTGGAATTAGTTATGTATTTTATTCCGAGTCTGTCATGTCTTTGGAAAATCGGAAAATCGTGTTTGTTCTTAAGTTGATATTCCTATTAAGTTATGATGAGTCTAGGTTATGTGCATGATTATTTGATTGAGTAGGTGGTAATTATACATAATTATGTTATGTAGGTGATGGATATGTGAAGGATCATAATTGATTGCTTGTGTGCTTGGATTGCGAAAAGGTAGGGAAATACACTTGACTTATTATCGTTGTTGTTGAATTGTGTTGACTTGTTTGTGTTTCATAGGACCAAACTGTGAACGTTGACGTGATTCGTGGTTGTTGATTCATGTTATGATTCATATCCTGGAATGTGCTTGACTGAATTGATCGTATTGAGTATATTATCACAACATTCTATAACCTGGCATGATTCTATGATTTACCAGCTCAATGATATACATATTGTGTTGCATTAATTTCTTGAGCATTCATATGCATTGGAGATGGAGGATGTTGTGGTGACGTGGTGTGGTGATGATGATGTTGTGATAAGGCCCAGGCGGGTTCTCGCAGACTTGCCCTGGTGTGTCTCAACATGCGAGTCGGCAGATCGGCTACGGTCGATATATAGTCTACCGGGGATCGGTATGGCTGGGTTGTACGGGTTATGAGATATGAGTTGAGATGGAGGTGGAGGTGACGGAGGAGCATGCATATCATATTTTGTTGTTTCATTGTATTCTCTACTCAACCTCGTGGTTGACCACGTATTCGTGAACACCTGTGATGACCCAAATATTGGCAAGCGGACTTGACAGTTTATGAGATAGGATGGGAGCTTGATGGGCGTGAGACACCGGATCGAAGACTTAGTAGCTAGATCATCATTTAGAAGACTTTCACTTTTATTTATGTTAGTTCTTTGTAATTTGATGTAAATGAGGTTTTGTAAAAAAGTTAAGTTAAAGAAATTATGTAATTAATTTGTTATTCACTACCTCGGGAAACCGAGATGGTAATAGTCCGGTTTATTAGGGAATGTCTTGCTAGAGGCTCCTTTATAAATTGGGGTGTTACAAAGTGGTATCAGAGCAAACGATCCCCAGGCCTAAACCAATGAACCCAATGAACGTAGGATGTGTCTAAATAAAATGAACCCCTGGGAATAAACTGTTAGGAGCTCACAGTGCGGTTAAGAAGGCGCCCTTAATGCGTGCTCTTTTGCCCTCTCAGTTTTGAACCGTAACCCGAGAGAAATCGAGTGAATGGGGTAGTTAGAAGGAAAACCTTGGATATAATCGAGTGGGTTTACACCTTAAGACCTATATATTCTAACCACTCTGCAGGACAACGTTACGGTAAGTATTTTTTATGAATGATGACGTGATCATATGATGTTGTGGAGATGAGAAATAAATTTTCGTGTTCAGGTTGATAATCAATGAAGTGTTGGATTGTGGTAATCGTGAGCGTAGAAATAATTGCGAATTGATGATATTTATCTGGATGGATGTTGAATGACGTGTTGGTAGTGCTATTATGTCTAATGATATGCGGTTATGTGATCCCGAAACCATGCTAGTATAGTATTGTGATAGTAATTAGAAACACTATTGAATTGCATGTTTCTAGTCATAGCAATCGTGATTTAGATGTAAGGAGTAGATCGAGATGTGAAGGGATTCTATGGGATAGATGTTTACGTAAGTACAAAGTGTGAGATTTAAGTTGGGATGGGTTAGTATACATAGTATGTTCATAAGAGCTTGTAACATACTAAAGAATGACCTAGTGCTGAAACTCGTTTTGTTTGATTTTACTCTTTAATTGACCTTACTGCCATTTCTTTTCTGTTTATTGCCTATGGATGAAAATATTATGGGAGACAGCCTCGGGAGTTAGTGTTCATTTGACGTTGATTTCATGCTTATAGGATATAAGTATTAGGAGTAATAAATATTTTAGTGGGCTGTGGTCAGGAAGTTCCTGTGCAGTGATGTTTTGACCAACGATTTTGTAAAAATCCTCATTTAAATTGTATTAATAATTTTTGCATAATTCCAACTCCATCGATCAGAAGATTCGCATATGTTTTCAAATTGATAAGCCACGAAAATTCTTGATGTTTCTATATTAAATGGTAAGTTTTGCAAATTGACCCAAGTTTCGGACCAATTGCTGGCACATACTTGTTTGGACCAACTGAGTTGTAAAATCCTTTAAAAATAGAATTCTTGAGCTTTGGACCTCATTATTTTTCTCACGAATTATTAACTCTCTGTATGTTATAAAAAGTAATATAACTCAAGTTTTCGTTGAACAGTTATTTATTCGTGATTTTTGGAAGTTACAACGTGAATCATAACTTTTAAAATGTGAATTCTATGTTGAGTTTTCATACAGTTGTTCGATTATTTCATGAGCCTTATTAATGTGAAATTATAGTGTCCTTATATGATGATAGTAGCACACATATTCATTGGTTATGTATCTTAACAAGTGATAAAAAAATTAAAGTTTAGTTTATAACATTGTTGGCATGATAGTATGTGTGAAATTGAATAGCTTAATCTGATCCTTAATCGAGGGTGAAATATTTTATACGAGTCCAGTTGTTGCATATTTTATATATGTTTGGCATGTTGTAATATCTCTGGTGTGTTCATCATATTTGTATAGTGGTCGGATATATATAAATATAAAACTATATTGTCATATCTTGGTAAAGTTGGTGGCGTTAAATGTTAACTTGATTGTTCTAATATACTCGCGTGAATATTTATAATAATTATGTTTAAATGCTTACACATGGATGGTAGTAATGAGTATGTCTAAATGTTCACACATGTAGGATGTCATCTGAGTTCTCATGTCTTTTATGCGAGTCTGTGTGCCTATAGTTATACTTATTACTTTCATTGCATTAATTTATTTCAGTTGAACCTAAACTTATGATATGATAATAAAATAGTGTTGTTGTTCCTTATTGGATATGTTCATAGTTGTATTGTCATGAAATGCTAAGGCGATTGTTGCAATTGTCACGATATTTGAAATATAGTTGATATAGTTACGATATAGTTACGATATTTGAAATATATTCTCGAACCGTCGAATTATAATGAGATAACCCTTTGATGATTCACATGTCATGCGTATGTTTAAATGATAGTCGTTACAGTTACGTTTAATTGAGCCGCGAGTTGCCTATTTGTTCAAACCGTGCAAACCCGAGAACTTGTTCACCTTACTAATCTTTTGTCATAGATAATGTTTTACAAGTTATATGATGGTATATGTACATGTTTAAGTTGTTTATGCGATATCTTTTATTTTTGCTGAAAATGAATTATACTGAGTTGATAGATACAATTGAATGGTATGGTTGCTAAAATGTTAAACATATGTGTGATATGGAAGTAATTTTGTTGTTATTGTGAATCATATAACTATTAATACTCAATTGTAATTTCAGTTGTTTGACTTCTACATTATTAAGTTAATTACTCATGACCAACGATCGATGGTTCCATAAGGAGTTTAACTGGAATTTTATAGTGTGCCTCCGATCTAAACTAATAATCTTCTTATATTGACTATATGGTTAGACTCTTGTCTAGTTCTTATGACGTGATAAATCGTTTTAAAATTTAACATGTAATTGAGTTGGTACTTATACTTTGTGTGACCATGCAACCTGTGATAAATAGATCTATAATAAAGAGGTAAAAATTTGATTGAACACAGTTAATTTGTAGTTACTTGCTTTACTTTATGGTACGAATCGTATGCTTTGATGAGACGTCACCAGGGAATGTGTACTATCTAAAAGGTCTCCGATTAAATGTCTTTGTAGTCGTGTTAGCCGTGTATATAATCGAGTAAAGAAGTGACTAGAACCCTGATGTTGAGGTAATAATAGTCGTTCATTAGTAAAGATAGGACTGAAATGAATAAGATGAACCTGTAAATTATGAAATATGAGTCGACACCTAAGCTTGTGTTGTTTGAAGGAATTGAATTAAGTTTATCTGATTTTGAGTTTCGTAGTAAGTCGTAAATGGATTCTATGGACGACTCATTATAAGATTTATGTTAAGAAAGTTATTCACCGTCCAAGATGAAAGTAAAAGTTTTGAAAATGAAGTTAAATTTTGTCGTGTGAGTATAAATTCGGAATGAGATTTCCAGCTAGTGTCTGGTTGTATGGTTTCATGATATTTGCTAGTCTGGAGGAATGAAGCTAGAACGGAGTCACAAATTAGTGGGTTAATTTGGTCATGTTGTTCGTTCATGTAGTGAATTGGTGGGTTGTGGTTAGTTACGAATGTCAAAACGGGAAATGTAATGTGGTGATTTAAGTGAGTTATGTGTTAACATGGTATGTTGATATTAGCATAATATGTAATGAATATTTGTAAAATTGGTGTAGTTAAATACATTTAATCTTTTATGTCATTGTGTTGGGTGCAGTTTAAATATATTTAACACCAAGAACGAAATTTTATGTATGATAGTCTTGTATGTTAACTTTCCAATATCGCTGTTTACTCGCTTGATTGACTCGACCAATAAGTTTGTAAAATTTGCCAATCAATGTGCGTTTGTCATTCGTGAATAAATCTCCAACCCTTTGTTATGAGGATTAAAAATGTTTCTAGGATGATAAGTACTGCGAAACTGGTTGTCTTCATTTTATTGGTGATTCTGTGTCTTGACCTAAATCTGTACAGTTATGTAAAGGAAAGTCAGGCTGGACCTATTAGGGTACAAATTTTCATAAATCGATTTATTAAGTTTTGACCCTAATTCTTTTCTTATGTTGATTGATTCCCTATGTTCCTAAGGTATGAGATTACCATGACTAGTGAAATGAATAATTACTAATGATTTTTACTGGTAACCTTGTAAAGCATTGTTCCATTCATAATTTGATTATTCACATGAATAAATGTTACCAATATTTCTTGGAAAATATGCTGCCACGAGAATACGCCGGATAGGATTATCGTGGTATGTTACGTTAGTGATCTTGCTTAGTAACCTTGATGAAACTATGTTATTTGACATGAACCATATGTGAGCACCTAGGCATCTTGAGAGAGCTTGTATATTGATTGTCTTTAGTAGGGATTAGTAACTTGAGCGTGAGTTGTGAATCTTTTATCCTCTTTCAATTGTTAGAAGTAGTTTGAGAACTTTTGTTATAATAATGAAGGTTACGGGGACGTAACCATGTTTAAGGAGGGTAGGATTGTAAAATCTTTATACTTTCATGTGTGATTTCTCAGTTTGGCTATATTGGTTATGCGTTGTGTGGGTTATGTTGGAGTGTTACATGATGTGTTTCTGTTATGGTTAAACTTCGGGGACGAAGTTTATTTTAAGGAGGGTGGAATGTAATACTGCGTTTAATATTCAATTTGGTGGGTGCCTTACATACTTTTGTATATGCGTTTCATAATTCGTTTGCGTTGGTTGGTAGAGAGGGTAAACTTCGGGACGAAGTTTCTTTTAAGGAGGGTAGACTGTAATACCCCGTATTTTATATAATCAATTAAACGGATATTATTATATATTAGTATTATACATTTTATATTGGTTGCATCGTAATATCGTGAATGTTATTAAGTCGGGTTTATATCGTATATGTTGAGTCGGGCTACATCACATTTTGTCTTTTGGGTCAAGAATTACCCATATACATTACCCAACGACCATACCCGTTTAACCCATTTGCCCTACCCGGAACATGTAACCACCATTTACCCTAAACCTAATCTAAGAGCCGCTCTCCCTCTCCCCTCTTTTCATTTTATCATTCATAAAACCATTTCTAAACCTAGAGAAAGGGAGAGGAAGAAGAATTGTCGAGCCTTTCATTTGATTGAAGATTTCTCATCGATTCCAACCTAATTCGATTTCCCTGTTTGTAAGTCGATTTCATTCCATTGTTTATACTGTTTTAAAATGTTCGTCTTCAAAAAGTTTGAAACGAGAGTCCTGTTTATTTTATGTCTAGTTTATGCATATAAAATCTCGTAGTCAAATTCTTTATGGTTTGTCCTAGGTGATTTATTTATGAACATATCGCTGAAAAGTCCGCGAATCTGATTTGGTTGTGGAAAATGATTTGAAACCCTAATTTTTATGTCGATTCAGTTATGAGGCTTCTTCATACATCATCTTTGTATAGTCTAGATGATAATAGGATTTGGAATTTCTGCAAAATAATGTTTTAAACTCGTTTTATGAATCAATACTTTTTATGCGACGGTTTCTGTCAGTTTTTGGAAATCAGTCTGAAAACTCTTGATAAGTTTGGAATTTGAGAAAAACACGATATAATTTGTAGCTAAGACTCATGGGGTTCCAATACAATTGGCCTTGTATCAATTTGATTTTTCTGGAATTAGTTATGTATTTTATTCCGAGTCACATGTCTTTGGAAAATCGGAAAAATCGTGTTTGTTCTTTAAGTTGATATTCCTATTAAGTTATGATGAGTCTAGGTTATGTGCATGATTATTTGATTGAGTAGGTGGTAATTATACATAATTATGTTATGTAGGTGATGGATATGTGAAGGATCATAATTGATTGCTTGTGTGCTTGGATTGCGAAAAGGTAGGGAAATACACTTGACTTATTATCGTTGTTGTTGAATTGTGTTGACTTGTTTGTGTTTCATAGGACCAAACTGTGAACGTTGACGTGATTCGTGGTTGTTGATTCATGTTATGATTCATATCCTGGAATGTGCTTGATCGAATTGATCGTATTGAGTATATTATCACAACATTCTTGAACCTAAGGCATGATTCTATGATTTACCGTTCAATGATATACATATTGTGTTGCATTAATTTCTTGAGCATTCATATGCATTGGAGATGGAGGATGTTGTGGTGACGTGGTGTGGTGATGATGATGTTGTGATAAGGCCCAGGCGGTTCTGCAGACTTGCCCTGGTGTCCTCAAACAAGGAGTGGCGGATCGGCTACGGTCGATATATAGTCTCACCTGGGATCGGTATGGCTGGGTTGTACGGGTTATGAGATATGAGTTGAGATGGAGGTGGAGGTGACGGAGGAGCATGCATATCATATTTTGTTGTTTCATTGTATTCTCTACTCAACCTCGTGGTTGACCCTGTGTATTCGTGAACACCTGTGATGACCCAAATATTGGCAAGCAGACTTGACAGGTTTATGAGATAGGATGGGAGCTTGATGGGCGTGAGACACTGGATCAGAAGACTTAGTAGCTAGATCATCATTTAGAAGACTTTCACTTTTATTTATGTTAGTTCTTTGTAATTTGATGTAAATGAGGTTTTGTAAAAAAGTTAAGTTAAAGAAATTATGTAATTAATTTGTTATTCACTACCTCGGGAAACCGAGATGGTAATAGTCCGGTTTATTAGGGAATGTCTTGCTAGAGGCTCCTTTATAAATTGGGGTGTTATATAGTGTATTTTTTATAAACTTCATTCAGTTTACCATAACTGTTCCAACCATCATTAAGATGAACCAAACGCAACAATTTTTTTACGGAATTTTTTGTTTTCTCGTTGCCGACTAATTAATGTAGTCGTCTATTTGAAACAGTTGTTGTAGAATTGTACGATTTTCTCTATCTGATTTTTTAATTCGATGATTTTTAATGTATGTCACTTAGGATTAAACAAACTGTCCTGTTTTATTTCCAGAACATTATGTGTACTCGTGGTTTGACTAATTAATGTACCATAGTACTGTTTTTTGAAAAAAAAAAACTTGGGTCATTACTTTAATTAGTTCATCATTTCTTTAGCAAATACTTTTCACAATAGTTAAAAAATTGCCAGAAAAATAAGGACACTTACATTTTGGTCGATTAGGATGAGTTCTACCCCTTGCACGTCATTTGGCTTTGTCTCAGACTTTCTGTACCATAATCTCATGACCCGAACTGTTAGTTGCTTTGTCCTCGCCGTTTCTTTGGTGATGCTTGAAATTGGTATACTCTGGATTTGTGCCATTATTTCTGAAGCTTTTGTTTTTCTATGCAATGGTAATTTTTGTGTGAGATGGAAAGTTGGTCTTCTGCTTCCTCTCTCGCAAAGCAAGGGCCACTCTCACGCGTGTTTGAGGATCGATAAACGGCTTTTGCTTGGGGCAAAAACTCATTCTCAGGGTTCTTTGAAGAAGTGTCATCGGACTTGGACGCCGGCTGGTGGGCAGACGTCGTCTCCATAGGATCTACACCCGGCTGGCGACGCGAGCCGGGCCGGGCCTCAATTCAGAAAGATAAAGGGCCTTTTTCTCCTGCTCCTGGTGGACATTCTCCTGGTAGAAAAGAGGCTTCGGAGAAAGCTGCTCTTGAAGTCCTGGCGGATAGGGAGAGGGAGACTCTGCTGGGGGTAAGTCCTCACTATAGCAAGGGGACTCGTCCCTCGCGGGTTCTTGATAACCGCTCAAAACTAAGGATTGAAGGTGCTCGTTCCACGACTAGCATTCCAAATACATGCCCCACGCCAACCACTGCCATTATCGGCCCAAAACCAATCGTAGGAATTTCGTCTTTATGATCAGACAAGAGCAAATAGGCAGGCCTCAGGGATTAGACCGTCTCCCACGACCTTCACTTCAAGCAAGAGAAGCTGGATTAGGCATCTATCCATCTCTAAAAGGCCCGGCCCTTGATCCTAACCCGCCCGAAAGAACCGCTCACTAGCTAGCCGGACTAGTGCGCGTACGCAGCATTAGCATTGGTTGGAAATCCTTTACTTTATACAACAGTAAGCGACGAACGCAGATGAGGTAGATAGCCATGGAAGTGCCACAGATGGCGGTCGAGTTGAGCAGGAGATGCATTTGGTCCCTAGTCTCATTGGGGGCCGTCTCTTTCCCAACAGCCTGCTCTGCAGCTTCGTTCCCATCCCCATCTGTGGCTGAGTCTTCTTCATCAACCCTCTATGTTCCCAGTGAACAAGATGTGACGTCGGTCCCCAAACCCCCAGTGGGTCCCCATGTGACGGGCGTGCCAAGTAAAAAGGGAACTAAACATTAACACTCATGCTCGCTACTTTCGATCGCCTTTCTAATTAGAAGGGAATTTCTTTCGTGCCACTTCTTTCGCTTACCAGCCAGCGCACAAGCCTCAAGCCTACCAGCTCTAATCGCCGATCCACTGTCTATCTGCTACAGCTAACCGGGGTTAGGGGAACATCCGAGCGATTGCCTTCGCGGATCAAAACGCGCTCACAAGGCGCACGATAAGAATAAGACCAATAGAGACGCACATAGACAATGGACGAGCCCCGACTTCCATAGGTCCTTGGTTTGACCTCACCTCCTTAACAGGGGTAGGGGTCATCTTGCTTTTCAGAAAGCGGAGCAGGGCCAATTTCTCGTACTTGCTTAGTCTGTCCTCCTTTCGTCGAGTGCTCTTCCCGGTTCACTGGGCTGTTAGCCTACCAAGCACTTGCCTGCTGCTCCTGGCGCCCGCTCCTATATTAAAAGCACGGGGCGGAGCGCTTGTATCTGGTTGTTTGCACTGTTATTTATAAGGCAACTTAACCTCTAATGTAACCCTAACTTCCCCACTACTGCCATTATACCACAACTCCACTCCTTGCAAACTGCCGTAACTGTTGTCATCACTTTATTAACTGCATATGCCATTATGTCAGACAAAACTGATTCTCTGATTTTCATGCAGTTTCTGAATTGAAGTTTGGACGGTCCTAGGGTATTTACCGTGACGATATTAACGTTGCCTATAAATCGTACTTGTCGAAGTAGAAATTACTCGGTAGCCTATCATTGTCATCTTCCGAATTCGGAGTGCGAGACTGATAGTAAAATTGCCAGAATTTTTGCTCCAAGTACATACATCCTCGGTGATGAACGGCTTTCTATACGATCTGAGAGGATTTTTTTTTAAAACAACATATTTTAAAGTTTTTCGACTGTTTACTTATCGTGTTATTATTATTAAAAAAAATATTTATTAAGACAATTCTGAATTATTTAATAAAAAAAATTTGAAAAATTTTTATTTTAACATTTTTAATAACTTGTAAATTAAATTAAAATTTATTTGTTTTTTTAGAGTAAAAAAAATTAAAATTTGCTTTAAATGCTAGTTGAATACTAAATTAACTTGGTAGCCTATCATTGTCACCTACCATTTTCGTTGTGCGCGACTGATAGTTAAGTTGCCGAGTTTTATACTCTAAGTAAATACTCCATCATGATTTATTTTTTAAACAAAAATTATTGTACTATGTAGTTTTAAAAAATTATGCATGTAATTCATTCGCGTTATATGTTTTATCTCGTAATTAAATGTAATTCCTTCTCGTAATTATGTAATTTTATTATTATTTTTTTTTTTTTAAATGATGTAATTCAATTTCATTTATTCCGATTTGTAATTCATTCTGCTTATATGTTATTAATTTCATTTATTCAGAATGTATAAAATTATTTCATAATATTAATTCATAGAATATTTTAATAATATTATTTCATCAAACTTGTTCTAAGACAGAATTTATCATGTTTGAAAAGACGGAATTCTGAAGAAATAAATATATTGCACACTAACGGGTTCCACCACAACATGAATTTCCAAAAAAAAAGGGGGGCTGCATTAATGACGTGGCACGCTGAGGAATTAGCAGTGTCTTTTGTATTAATATAGATAAGATTCTTCACAAGATGTCAAGATCGAGTACATTGAACACATGACATCAAACAGTAAACATAAGCGAAAAACCATAAATAGTCTCGTGAATTCTCACGGGTAACAAAACTAGTTAAAATTAAATAACCAAAGTAAATTATTATTTAAACACTAATGAATAACAATATTAAATACATTAATATTGAGTTGCACAAGTAACTTATTATATAAACACTAATTAATAATAGAATTATATAATAAAAGATAATTACGATTTATGTAAGACCCCACAAATTTTAATATAGATTAATATTTTTGTTAATAATGGAATAAAGTTACGTAAGTGAAACCCGATATCCGGATTTAAAGTATTTTTACTGGGACGTACTCTTTAGTCGCAAATTTTCAGCGTCCCCGGTATTTGTAAAATACTCCCTCCGTACCATACAAATGGTAACGTGGTAAAAAAAATGGGGTTTTTAAGAAAAGAGGGTAAAAGAAGGGGTAAAGAGGGAAGAAAATAGGTGGGGTATGTAATTGTGGGTTTAATTATAAGTTGGTGGGTAGGGTATGTAATGGCATTTTATGTAAATATCAAATGAGTATAAGGATAATTTGGTAATGTTGTGGGCCAAATAAGGAATGTTACCATTGGTGTGGTACGACCGTATCAGGTAAGTGTTACCATTGGTCTGGTACGGAGGGAGTAAACAATTATTGCCTATACAGTCATAACATTTTAAACTATATAAGAAACTAAGTATTGTATTTAAAAAATTTCAAAACTGTTAGTTTCAAACGCGTTTATTAAGAATCGAGTCGAAACCCATCTTAAGAATCACCATGTTGATCATGACCCACCATGAGACACCTAACACCATGGATGTACTAGTGAAGCATGTATTTAGGCAGGTATAGCAACACGCCTGCCACCAATAAAATCGCATGCAACACTGCTGATCTGACTCATATTTACGCATATTTAGTCCCCTTAACTAGCCTCGTTTCATATGCTTTTATGTGATTATTAAGGTTGTTTCTTGTCTTTAGCTTCTTATTATACAAATTATATGAGGTTTGGTGCCTTTGGTAGGAAGAGAACACTAGCCTTGCTTAATTGGATCATTACAGAGCTAAATTGACCGCATATAACGAACAAACAACAAAGAGGAGACCAAGACAAAGGCCTTAGTCAATAAACAAAGTTTTCGGGCAATGAGGAGGAATCCCCACGAGTCCAAGCAAGCCCCCACGACTTGAGAGACGGTAGCCAAGTTGAAGCAAGGGAGAAAAGGGGGTGGGCTCGAGCGAGCTCTGCTCAGCTAGTGTGAGCTTACTTGAAGCTCGAGTGAGCTCATTCCAGGTCGCACGAGTTGGCTGACAGGATTGATCTCGAAAGAGGAAGGTCGGGCGACCCAAACCTAGCTATAGCAAGACAATGAATTCTCTTAATGGGCCTTGTCCTCATTTAAGCCCTTGGATAACCCTAAAACTTGGAATTAATATAAATACCCCTTCTAGTTAGAACAAGGGAGTGATCATTGGATAGCTTAGCTTAATTAGACTACTATTAATCACTTTAATTACATCTTAATCTTTCATTAGTTATTGCTCTTAGATCTAGTCTTGTAATTGAAGAATCCTTGGGTTTGCATTGGAGAATTGACAACTTTTCATCATTAATCAAAGCTTTCTTCTATTGTTCTTCCGTTTTTCTTTTGTTCATCTCAAGTTGGTACAATTTCTTTACTCTTTACTTAATCATTCACTTAAGCTTTTGTTAATTACTCTACTTAATCATCGTGTTTATGCTTGTTGAGATGTTTGACACCATTAGTGACATGATAATCATGATGACTTGTAAGTAGTCTTCTAGCTAGGGTTATGAGGGATTAGGGGAGTAATCATGGGTTAGATCTATGCTTAATGAGTTCATATGAATGATTGTATGTTGTGTTTTCAACTTATGCACATGTTATGCTTGATGAAATGCTTGATGCACAATCTAGAATGTAATACCCGTCCTTTTAGGGACCCGTGGACCGACGTTGACTGACCTTAGACATTGATCTTGACCTTGGGTGAACTTACGGGCGATGTCTTGTTACGATGTGAGCTTGGGTTTGTGTGGGACTTGATCTAGCTGAGGCTACTTGATCGAGTAGCTTGGGAGCTCGATCGAGTAACGGGTTTGCAGCGGGGAATTATAAATCGTGTTTCGTGAAACCTCAAATCATTTTCGCACTTCATCTCCTAAACCTAGATGTCGTCACTCTCCTTCTCCTTCACCATAGCCCTTGCCTTGAGGATGCCTACACCATGGGAATGGGATGCTTGAGTTAGGTAGCGGTCTTGACGCCGGATTGCTATGATTAGGTATGTTATCATCATCATCATCATCATCGTCATCATTGTTTTCAGTTAGGATTGTAGCAATAGTGATAGATGGTTGTATTGTTTGTATAGGTGTGTTGATTGGTTGATTTGTGTCTTGTGATCGGAAGCGGAATTGCTGCGGTGCGCTAAAGATAGGTTCGCCTACTCAGTACTGTTGGTTGTCTAGAGTGTCTTTTGATGTGGTTTGGTTGTTGTAGTGTCGATGTGGTTGATTGATTGTGGTAGTTGGTTGGTGTTGTGTTGTTTCGTTTATCGTTGTTGTGGTGCAGCTGGTTGTGATTGTTTGTCTATGGTTCTCGAGGTGCATCCTCGGCTGAGTAGAGTCACTTGCGGGAGTGGCTTCACGCCCGTAGTTCGCCCTCCGTGGAACACGCCACGGGAGGGGATGTTCACATTAATGGACATGGGTTTATCGCTCGATGTGATGTGCGGGGCTTAGGTGGGAACGGCTGCGGTTCCTCACTAGTAGGGCTAGTCCAGTGGACAGTCGGTGAAGGTGATTGGTTGATTGGAGATGCGTGTGTGTATGATTTGTGTACTTATGCTGTGTCTGTGGTTGTTGGTGTGTTTCCTCAGTTACTGACCTTGTGTGGTTTGTCTTGTTGTTTATTTCTGTTGTGTCTGCCGTGATCCCTTATGGTGAGCTGACAGTTTTAGCAGGTTGTGATCTGGATGATAGCTGAGTGCTTGGCGGGATGAGTGTATCACGAGTCACGACAGTAGTAGTTCACATAGTTGATAGTGGTTTTGAGTTGTATCTTTATATCGTTAGTTTTGTTAATCCCCTGTAATATAACTTAATTGTTCTTATCGACATTTGATTATTACTGTCCTCGGCCAACCGAGATGGTAACGCCCTTATATGCTAGGGAAGGTCTTGTTAAGGCTCCTTGGTATATGAGGTATTTCAAAGTGGTATCAGGGCAACGATTTTGGAACCTGTAACAAATGAGCCTAATGAACGTAGTGAGTCTAATAAAATGAACCTGGTGTATGTATCTTGGGAGCCTCAGCTGATGCTAGATTTTGGGTGAGTAGGCGCCCTCATTTCAAAATCATGGCCCCATTATGCTTAAGCCAGTCACCGGGTATGGGAATGTCGAGTCGGAAATTTCGTGCCTAACATGTATAACGGATATGATAGAAATGTTTGTGATGGAGTCTTTATGAATGCTGGTCTGTGTAATTGTGATGAGAAACAGTGAAAGTCTGTAGTTGAGTAGAAATGTGTATGAAAGTAGTGGAATTGGTGGAATGGCTATAGTACGTGACAGTGTGGTGTGATATGGTGATGGTAATGTTTTCTAGATCGTTCTTTGTGCATCGGTATAAAATTGTGAGACTTGTATGCGGTGATGGTGGTAAGTAGTAAGTTTTGAACTAGTTGTAACGTTTGTCAAAGTGGTATTTGGTAAGTGTGATGGATGAATGGTTGAATGCTTCCGTAATATGGCATAGTTTAGTCGAGTAATCTAGCTAATAATTTGTTGTGACATGGTTAAATCATTAGTAAGCTAGAACGATAAAGGATGGTTAAATGCTAGATGAATGCTTAGAGTGATATGATTATAAGTTGTATTGTTGAAGTTACAAATGCGTGATTAGAGGTAAAGAAATGTGTTGAATGTGTGCATGAGAAAGCTAATAGTGGAGTCAATTGGTTGTGCAATGTTTGTCATAGAATTAAGTAAAGTGTGTTGAATGAAGTGATATGTTTGTTAGATCGATACATTGCATATGAGTAGTAGTAATACGTCATGAATGAACATAATAATCTGTGACGATTTCCGAATTTACTTTGGAATCGACACGAGTTGTTGTTTTGCAGGAACTGTTACTCAAATTCGTAATTTTTGACCTCGTTCTTAAACTTGCCTGACCGAGTAAGAGTATCTACTCTATCGAGTAGACCTCATTCGATTTAGTTAGAAAGTTATAACGTCGAAAAGTTGGATCTGCCAGCGGAAAACTCGACCGAGTAGCTCCAACTCGATCGAGTAGAGGCCACTCGATCGAGTAACCTACTTACTCGATCGAGTAAGTGAACAGTACCCGGAATATTGCGGGATTCATAACCCCTCTTCTCTATTCTTTCTTTCTTATTTCTTCATTCATCAAAACCCTAAATCTCTTAATCTCTCTTAAGTTGCTCTCAACCTTGTGATTTTGTGTTTGAAGTGCTTTCCTTGGTAAATTTGTTCTCTTTGCTTGCCCATCAATCAAGGTAAGGATGTTTATCCTATTTCTATGTTTTTAATTAATTAGAATCATATAGGATGTTGGGGTTTGCTGAAAAATCGATTAATATGTGCCAAATCTTGCTTGTAATTGTTGTCACATGATTTATTTGCTTTAATTTGTTGAGTATCAATGTTAAATATACCAAAAATCGAATCAAATTGGGGGTTTGTATGTCTCAAAATTTCTAGGGTTTGAGATTTTAGTTTGGATTTTGGTTGTCTTTTTTATGTAAAAAGGGGAAAATTAAGTAATTTTTGTTATGGGTATCATATTTGGAGTTGATTCTGATGGTTTTTACTCAAAATTCTGTCTTAAAACTCCGTCTTAAAAGTGCCCCAAACTGAAATTCGTCCTACATTCTTGTGAAATTTGTCTATTTGTGAGACTATTTTGAAATTTAATCTTTAAAATAATAGTTGGATTGTTAATTGATATCATGCTTGTCATAATTAGTTGTAGCTGTGAGACCGTCTGACGACCTTTTAAGAGCTTATTATTGTAATTTCTGGATTGTTTGGTGAAAGTGTGTACTTAGTGATTCTTTTGAATGTCCTTATGTGAAAGTCTACATGATTTCAAGTATATGTGATTTGTGTATCTAAGACATGTGTTAAATACATATGTAATACTACGGTTTTAAGAGTCTCTGGGTACTCTATCGAGTGGGCCTGACTCTGTCGAGTAAGGGTGGTTTGCAGTTTAAAATAGTTTCTGACCTGTTGGGTACTCGATCGAGTAACCTTGATACTCGATCGAGTAAGGGGGAACTCGATCGAGTACCTCAGCTACTCGATCGAGTAGCCGGTTTACGGGGTGATGATTTGTCGGGTTTTGTTAATAATGCGATTGAATATATAAACAACTCCGTCACTTCCTTAATACATTTTATCAAACCTAATTACGTTCAAAGAGAAAATAAACTACGTTCTTCGCATCAATCACATTATTGACAAATCCCGGAGCTTGAGAGGTCGGATTTCATCGTTCTTTACATCTTTGTGATCCTTGCGTCGAGGGTAAGATCTACGTATCGAATTTGTTATATTTAATTAAGTTTCGTTAAACCCTAATTTTGGGATTGGGGGTTTTCTATGTTTATGTTGATGTGGTAGTGATTGTATGATTATGTGTATAGGAGAAGGGTTTGTAGAGGAAAGGTTTTGAGACAGCTGCTAGATCGTCTGATGTTTGTGTTGCATTCCAGGTAGGGTTTCCCTACTCAGTATTAGTCCCATAATGCATTGTTGGTGTTGTGTAATTGCTGATTATTATCGTATTGGTTTTATGACGGTGGTTGATTGATTGTTGTTGATGGTTGTGATTGTTTGTCTCTGGTTCTCGAGATGCGTTCTCGGCTGAGTGGAGTCACTTGCGGGAGTGGCTTCACGCCCTAGTTTTGCCCTCCGTGGAACCCGCCACGGGAGGGATGTGCACATTAATGGGACAAGGTTATCGCTCGGTATGATGAGCGGGGATTTGGTGGGTACGGCTGCGGTCCCCCATCGCGGGTCGTCCAAAGTGGACGATCGGTGACGGAGATTGATTGGAGTGGGTGTGATTGTGTGTGTGACCGTTTGAGCCGCTTGTTTACTTTGGGTTGTTGGTTATATAAATTGTGTGATTAGTACTGACGCCCCGTTTAATGTTTTAAAAACTGTGGTGATCCATTCGGGGGTAGTGAGCAGTTATTGAGCAGGTATGTTATGACGCGTATGGGATAGCTGGGATGAGTCATCACGTGGCAGTTAGAAGTCTTTCGCTGTGTCAGACGATGTTTTATAGCCTTGATAGCTTTAGCAGTAGACCGTCTGAGAATCTTGTATTTCTTTTTATCAGTTTTGGAGTTGGTATGTAATCACTTTAAACATTAATTACTTTTAAGTATGTTTCGTTATTGTCTTATGATTATCATTGCCTCGGGAAACCGAGATGGTAGCACTTTCATGCCTTAAGTGGTCCTGGTAAGGCACTTGGAGTATGGGGGTGTTACAAAATGGTATCAGAGCGACGATCCTGAAACCTGTAACCAATGAATCTAATGAATATAGGGAGTCAAATAAAATGAACACGGGGTAAAGGTTGTAGGAGCTAATGCAAAGGCTTGGGAGACGTCCTAAAGTCGCGAACTCGCCCTACAATTTTGAACCGGTCACCATGAGATATGTGTCGGGATCGTTATGTGCTTATTGTGTGCTTTGTGTATCTATGTAGTAGTATGTTGTATGAATTGATGGATGCATGCATGTGGAGGATAGGGGATCTGAATTGAAAGATGATGATGACGTGAATTGTATGTTGGTTGATTGTAAAGCATGAAAGTATAATGATTGATACATGTAATTTGGCATGTTATAATTATGTAAGGAAAAGTGTTTTGTTTATATATATAAATATAAAAGCGATGCGTAAGTATACATGTTGTTGTTGTCGTTTTGAGTAAGAGTACAGAAAGTTGGGAGTGTGAATTGAACATGTGTTGGGTGAATATGTTGAACGAATATGGTGGATAAATATGTGGCATGATGGATGAATTAGTGGAAAAAGATGAATAATCGTTGTATGATAATATGATTTACGATTAAGCATGTTATATAATGGAAGTTATTTTATAATGTTGTTATGCTAGTAACATGTGAATAGGGGACTTGATGTCATGTATTTGTGATTTTGTTTACGAAAAGTGATAGAATAAAAGCATGTGGGTAAGTCATGATTGGCAAGTTAAATACATTATGTGCATGATGAATATTGTTGTTTTGCTTTCGAAAATAGTAACATGTGATTGGGACTACTGGTTTTATGAGTATTGGATTGTTTTTGTTTACCTTGTTGTCGTTTAAGTTGTTTGGAAGTAAAATCAAGTAGTTGTGTTTTCGATTATAGGGAGGTTGTCTTTAAACTGTTATAACTTGAGATGCATAAATGATTTTAATGTTATTTCAATTGGAGGTGATAGCTTGTTCTTTTACGATTCTAACGATAGGTCACACGCCCAAAACGACCAAGAAATGAGTGAGTTATGACCGTTTTACGAAAACTGGACAATGCTGAGAATTGCGTAGGGTACTCGATCGAGTAGCCTTGGTACTCGATCGAGTAGGCGGCACTCGATCGAGTACGTCAGTTACTCGATCGAGTAGCCTTGGTGATTTGTACGTGCTTCTGACCTTCACCTACTCGATCGAGTAAGTCCCTTACTCGATCGAGTGGCCAGTACTCGATCTAGTGACCCATGATTCGGGTCATATGCTTATCTTTTGAATTCATTGCATATTATGTTTAATTCAAAGGTATTTTTTGCTTCTTTATGCATTGTTTTACGTGTGTGTCGGTCTTGATGCGTAAGTTACCCAACCTTATGATGTAAGGAGTGGCATCTGTGGTGAGTATGAGTTCGGTGGGGAGGACGTGAATATGTGTGGTGTTGTGATAGATAGTGGGAAGAGGAAAAAGGAAGATCGTTATGGCTTAATTGAGACATAGAGCATGTTTTGTGAGATGAGATGAGTGATATGTTTGTGTGTTGAGTAATGTAAAAGTAAATTAATGTAGGCAAGGGATGATGTGAGTTTATGAAACGAGAGAATGAAAAGATTGAAATGAGGGACGCAAATGGTGGCAACTTGAGATGTGTGAAGAATCATGGAGGGAGGTGGTTAAGAGTCGTGTGGGTTAAGAATATACATAGTGAAAGTTCGTTTTAAAGGGGTTGAGAAGAGTAGTATATAGTGAACTTTGTGGAGACATGTCGCGAGGTGGATTTGTAGACAGTGAGTGAGTTTGGGAGATTTGGTTTATTAAGAGGTGAAACTACTGTGGGATGTCCTTGGACAATTAACGGTATGAAAGGAATTTTGATTTCTAGAGATGTACAAAGGAGATGCAATTGTCAAACAGTAAACGTTGATTCTATGGATGGATTAGTGGCAAGGGTGATTGATGGCATAATAAGAGAATATTTATGGTAAGAAAGAGTGAGATGATATCGATATGAAATAATGAGATGTGAGTTTTGGAGCAATGAGAAAGTAACCGGAACACTAAAGAGTTAGGTAGAAGTGATAAGGAGTTGAATAGTTAATTGATTTTGTCGAGTGTAAAAGAAAAGAATGAGGAGAGTAAAACTAGGAAAATGTTGACCGGAGTTATGTGACATAAAAGTAAGGAATCGTCGAGATGTATGATACTATCAAGAGTAAGTAAGTTAATAGTTATACAGAAGTTTCGGGACAACATGATTAATCATGAGTTTCGAGGATTAAGGGAGTATGAAGTTGGTGGAGTATTTGCACGATACGATATTTTTGGTGGAGAGTTAGATGATGATACAATTAAGGATAGTATTGGGAAGAATGTTGAGGTAATTTTTGTTGATGGATTCGATGTTCGTTGTTTGGGATGTTAACCAAAGATAGGAAAGAAATCGTGATGTTTAGAGATGAGTGTAAGAGGTTTGATGTCCGGACAGTGGTAGTGTTATGGTTTGTGACTAGTGGTTAAGGGTGATGGTATATTAGAAAGGTAGCCATTCTAATGAGGTTGATTTTGTAGAGGCCGGATAGATATGTATGGTTGAAAGGAAGTATAAGATGTGGTTAGATGAGGCGGGTGCTAATAGTTGAATAGTAATGGTATGGTTATACTTGGCATGAGGTGATGGTTATGCGCATGGGAGAACATGTTATGAGGGGCATATGAGTTAAGCTCGGTCGACAGGTAACCTTTATCGAGTGGTAACTTACGTGATCAGGACTGACCAGTTGGATGTGATTACGGGTCTACGATGTGTATAAATGTTTGTGTGAGGTTCTGACCTCACGGGAAGTGGTATGGTGTGATAGTTATAAAACTGTTATTTGAATGCTCTGTAATATATGTTGGACACGGTAATTTAATTGAATGATATTCAAAGAGTTAATCATTTGATTGATCTGGCATGACTGGTTATACTTGTATGTATTCATGATATATGTTATTCCGTGATGTGGTAAGGGGATGATATTCATGAGGTTATTATCTGTTTAATTCATATAGTATGTTGCTTTGTGATTTAGTAAAGTGGATTTGAGTAAGTTTTCTTGTCCAAGAAGTTATGTTGAGTTAGTGCTTATGGGATTGTGTAAGTTCTGATGACTATCGATGTGGTTGTGGTGCCTTGGGTGGTGATCCAGGCATGGTATTTAGTGTTGTGATGCGGGTATTTTCGCACTGCGGTGTGGCTGTTGGTGGCGGTGTTGCGATGCCGTCACCGGTTGTGGTGGAGTAGGCGAGATGATTATGATGCGAGTTTTCGAAAGTACATACCAGTTAAACATAGATTGTTGTTTTGTTTGATGTTGCTTCCTGTGAGTTTCAGTTTGTACAGATAGACAGTTGTTTTGTTTATTGATGTTTCTTATCAGTTAAGTTTTGGAATGAGGGTAGAGTATGATATGAAAGAGAGTTTTATATGTTTTCGTTGTTGTCATGATATAGTGATATTCTGTTAATGGGACATAGTTGTGAAAAGTTGTTACAGTAATTTTGATCTTGTTTTAAGATGAGGCATCGGTAGTCATAGTCATGGCAAGTGATTCGTGGAACATGTGTTGTAATGATCTGAAAGCGGCAGGTGGTTCATAATCTTTTGTTGAGATAGTGAGTGCAGGGTATTGGGATTTGGTGTCATGTTAAGTTATGTATGAGTTTTGTGGTAATGAAAGAAAAGAACTTGAGGAGCTAGTGTGAGTGTACGTAACAGGTGTGGATCGTGAGTTATGCTTTTGACGAAGGGAGTTTTATGTAGTTTATATAGAGAGGCATGTCCTGTTGCGGTAATGTGGAAGAGTTGAAGTTTCGGGTTAAGCTAAAGATTTTGAGGTATAGGTTAGGTGGTGTGACGAGTGAATTGAAGTATGGGAATTGTTTAAGTAAGAGAGCCTTGAATACATGCATGGCGAGTGTTTAGAGTATAGGTGGTTATCTATGACATGTGATGATGATGAGAATAATGAGAAGATATATCTAAGGATATAGTATTAGTAAGTTACGAGGACGTAACATTTATCTTAAGAGGAGTAGGATGCGACAAAGAGAGTTTAATGGTTGTATAGGTTGTAGTCGATTTGGAAGTTTGAGTCTTGATGTAGAATAAAAGATGGATTCGTGTTGTGGTTGATTTTGTTAAAGGCCATGGCCGTGCTTGTAGTAGTGTGATGTTTAGGAGTGTGAGAATATTTCACTAGTGTTGACAGTTGGATGATGAGGTTATGAGTGTGAGTAAACTTCGAGGACGAAGTTCCTTTTAAGGGTGGTAGAATGTAACATTCCGTTTGATGTCTATGAGCGTCTTGATATTGGATTTGGTAGTAGATGATATATTATGGAGCTAACAGCGTTAGAGGATGGTAGTTGGTAGTGTATGGAGTTAGTGTCGGGAGAGTTTATGATGTAGTTGATACGACATCGTGAGCGATGTGTGGAGGTAGGAATAGTTGGTGGAGTTGGTAGACTTGGTGTTAAGAGTTCATGGTTTCATGTTTTATAAGTTGGGGTTTTGTTTTGAGTTCTTAGTAGCTTTGTTGCGTCTTGACCGAGTTAGTATGTTCGTTTTTATGTATGGGTTGAACTTCGGGGACGAAGTTCTTTTTAAGGAGGGAAGACTGTAATACTACGATTTTATGAGTCTCTGGGTACTCTATCGAGTGGGCCTTACTCTGTCGAGTAAAGGTGGTTTGCAGTTTAAAATAGTTTCTGACCTGTTGGGTACTCGATCGAGTAACCTTGATACTCGATCGAGTAAGGGGGCACTCGATTGAGTACCTCAGCTACTCGATCGAGTAGCCGGTTTACGGGGTGATAATTTTTCGGGTTTTGTTAATAATGCGATTGAATATATAAACAACTCCGTCACTTCCTTAATACATTTTATCAAACCTAATTACGTTCAAAGAGAAAACAAACTACGTTCTTCGCATCGATCACATTATTGACAAATCCCGGAGCTTGAGAGGTCATATTTCATCGTTCTTTACATCTTTGTGATCCTTGCGTCGAAGGAAAGATCTACGTATCGAATTTTTTATATTTAATTAAGTTTCGTTGAACCCTAATTTTGGGATTGAGGGTTTTCTATGTTTATGTTGATGTGGTAGTGATTGTATGATTATGTGTATAAGAGAAGGGTTCGTATAGGAAAGGTTTTGAGACAGCTGCTAGATCGTCTGATGTTTGTGTTGCATTCCAGGTAAGGTTTCCCTACTCAGTATTAGTCCCATAATGCATTGTTGGTGTTGTGTAATTGCTGATTATTATCGTATTGGTTTTATGACGGTTGTTGATTTATTGATGTTGATGGTTGTGATTGTTTGTCTCTGGTTCTCGAGATGCGTTCTCGGCTGAGTGGAGTCACTTGCGGGAGTGGCTTCACCCCCTAGTTTCGCCCTCCGTGGAACCCGCCACGGGAGGGGATGTGCACATTAATGGGACAGGGTTATCGCTCGGTATGATGAGCGGGGATTTGGTGGGTACGGCTGCGGTCCCCCACTAGCAGGGCTGGTCCAGTGGACAGTCGGTGACGGAGATTGATTGGAGTGGGTGTGATTGTGTGTGTGACCGTTTAAGCTGCTTGTTTACTGGGTTGTTGGTTATATAAATTGTGTGATTAGTACTGACCCCGTTTAATGTTTTAAAAACTGTGGTGATCCATTCGGGGGTGGTGAGCAGTTATTGAGCAGGTATGTTATGACGCATATGGGATAGCTGGGATGAGTCATCACGTGGCAGTTAGAAGTCTTCCGCTGTGTCAGACGATGTTTTATAGCCTTGATAGCTTTAGCAGTAGACCGTCTGAGAATCTTGTATTTCTTTTTATCAGTTTTGGAGTTGGTATGTAATCACTTTAAACATTATTTACTTTTAAGTATGTTTCGTTATTGTCTTATGATTATCATTGCCTCGGGAAACCGAGATGGTAGCACTTCCATGCCTTAAGTGGTCCTGGTAAGGCACTTAGAGTATGGGGGTGTTACAACAGATGCCGAGACCAAATGTGGGAACCTGACAGAGCAATAGGGGGAGGGCTTCTGAGCCTGAGGTAGGTGAGGGGAGTGGGGGACCTACGGTCCCAGCGGTACCCGATTACCCTTCTGTTGTCTATGCGGACTTTACGCAAAGAGATACTTTTGTTGCTTTGCAAATACGTCGTATGCGACCCACCCGTTGTATCGACACCACTCTTTTGACTGACCTGGGGATTGAGACTGATGTTAGGCATATCTTCGAGACCTTGGGCATGGCTGGGTTGTACCGACTCCGGAAACACTCTTATACTTTTCTGACCCTTGAGTTCATGAGTTCTTTCAAGTATGATGGGGTGGAGTAGACCGTTGAGTTCCGCCTTATGAACACCAGTTTCTTCCTTACCATGGATATGTTTGCCACTCACCTCGGCTTGGCTAGACCTGCGAAGGGAGCTCTTAGGAACAACCCTACTGAGTGTGGGGCTAGTAGCCTTATGCCTTGCTTTACCGGCAAACCCGCCCCCACCTCTAGCAACATGTTGATTAATGATGTTCAACATGTCACCTTAAAGATCTTTCTCCGTGCTTTGACCTATTTGCTTTATGAGAGGAAGGATGTGAGTAAGCTTAACTCACACGAGGTGATGTTGCTTGCGGCCTACCTTAATCCCACCCGATCTCAGAGAGTCACCTTTAGTGCTCCGGACATAGTGTGTGCCAGCTTGGCCTTGATGGCCTCTTCTGACGCTCGTTTTCTGAGTTGTGGAGTGATTGCCACTCGGTTGGCGGAGAGGCTTACCTCCTTTGTAGCCTCCTCGGCCTATACACCCTTGACTCCAGCGGTCCCTACCTTGGACCGTGAGTACTTTCTTGACCTCAAGTGGTTGAGGACTTTGGAGGATGGTGGGCTAGCATAGAGAGTTTGGGGTATGAGTTGGATGCGGATACCTGCTCCCGAGCACCTTCCCGAGACCGAGCCTTTACCAGCGGCATTAGTGGTTGCCGACTCTGATGATGAGGATGAGGGGGTTCCTGAGAGGCAGTTGTACCTCATTAACCCGGATATCTTGGAGGTGATGCCTGAGCCGATGAAGGGGGATCGTGTGAGACCTGAGGATGCCCAGCCCAGAGTGGGGAGAGGACCACGACGAGTGAGGGAGAGGGCGGCTGAGACCCAGCTGGAGCAGCCTGTGCCTCCACAGTACCAGTACCCCGGTTACCCTCCCTTCTATAGCCCTGAGATGAGAGTGAGCGAGCTCACGGAGAGGGTGTCTACTACCTTGACACTCCGGAATCTCCATGAGATGGTGTATGTGCAGGGCATCGGGACCGAGGCAGCGCAGCCCGTGTGGTGGAGGGGCATTGGGGACGACAGTGGAGTTTTCCACTCTTACGGAGTGGAGAGGTCTACTTGGGGAGCGCCTCAGTCATATCCCTATGGTTGCTTGGCCCCATGGCGTGTGGGAGCAGATGCTGGCATGGGTGGAGTCGCAGGTCAAGACGCAGCTGGAGCATGCACATCAGGTGGTGATGATGGTGACGAGGTGATGGATGATCAGGATGTGGAGTGATGACACTCCTTTTCTTTCTCTTATATATCGTTTCATGGATTTGTAGTTGTTAGTACTTATTTGGTTGGCACTTTATTAGACTTTGGTTTGTACTTCAGCCCTAAGGCCGTATTTTGAGTACTTTTAGACTGTTTATGCAGGATTTTGGGGTCGGGAGATCGTCCCGACTCGTGTTTATATGATTGTTTGGTCTTAACATGGCATTTTAGGGGGGATCTTGACCTGTGGCTACTCGATCGAGTGCCCCTCACTCGATCGAGTAACTGCTGGGGTGATTTTGGGGGAGTATTCTGATCTCAGCTTACTCGATCGAGTAGCTGATGAACTCGATCGAGTAAGCCCATCTCGATCGAGCGCCTTACTAACTCGATCGAGTAGCACTGTTACAGCTACTTTTCGTTTTAAAATTTGATTGAATCATCATATCTTTAAATGTTGTTATATTATTTCTCGTTGTGGGTGTCTTATATCATTGTTTAGCTTCAACGGTGGTTATATTATTGCGTGTGGTTGTACGATTTATGCAATTTTCAACGCTATGTATATAAATTAAGATGATAAAGCATATTGTTTCGAGTTACGTGAGGTTCAATGGTTGCATATATATATATATATATATATATATATATATATAAGTCCCCCATATATTTTGAGTCCCTAAGTCCTCACTACATCTCTTGGATCTTCCAATATTGATGGTTGAGATTGAAAGCAAGAAACACACTTAACACTAATTAGTTTCATATACACTAATTAATTCTACTTTCTCTCTCTAGCTTTAATTATACATTCACTAATTGATTATTCTACCCAATTAACACTATCTTTTGCCTTCTTATATTTTCAAGTTTTTACAAATTTTATGACACTTTTACTGTTTTAAAAGTGTAACTCTAACAAAAAAAGTGTAATTTTAACAAAAAGAAAGCGGTTTTGACGGATATTATTTTGAAATTTCAAATTTGGAAGCAAGTTTACAACAAATTTTGCGTTTTACGACAAATTTGAAATTTTGAAGCAGGTTTACGTCAAACTTTGAGAAATATTAATTTTTTTTTTCAAATTTTAACACAACTCATTGTAAATTGAGTGATTTATAAGTGTAACTTTAGTCTTTTAGAAGTGTAACTTTAGTTCATTAAAGTGTAATTTTAGTCCATTAAATTGTAATTTTAGTCCAGAAGTGTAACTTTAGTCCCTTAAATTGTAATTTTAGTCCAGAAATGTAACTTTAGTCCATTAAAGTGTAATTTTAGTCCATTAAATTGTAATTTTAGTCCATTGATAGTGTATCTCTAGTCCATATTCAAAGTGTAACTTTAATCCATTGAGAGTGTAACTTTAGTCCTTTGAGAGTGTAACTTTAGTCCATTAAGAGTATAACTTTAGTCCTTGAGAGGGTACCTTAAATAGAGATAAGTATAACTTTAATGGAGATAAGTATAATTTTAATAGATAAAAGTGTAATTTTAATGGAGAAAAGTGTAACTTTAATAATAAAGAAAAGTATAACTTTAACAGAAAAAAGTGTAACTTTAATAGAAAAAAGTGTAATTTTAATAGATAAAAGTGTAATTTTAATGAGGAAAAGTATAACTTTAATAATAAAGAAAAATGTAATTTTAGCAGAAAAAATGTAACTTTAATAGAAAAAAGTGTAACTTTAATGGAGAAAAGTGTAACTTTAATGAGTATAACTTTAATAGAGAAAAATGTAATTTTAATAGAGAAAACTGTATTTTTAATAAGTGTAACTTTAACAGAGAAAAATGTAACTTTAATAGAAAAAAGTGTAATTTTAATAGAAAAAGTGTAATTTTAATTGAAAAAGTGTAATACGATATTTCAAATAAGAAATCTAAAAAAGAAAAGGAAAAAAAAATATTAAAAAGTACATCTAAAACAAACCTCACAAAAAAAAAAAACAAAAAAACACATAACAAAAGTCACCGTGTATTTGAAGAAAAAAAGAAAAGCCATCACACTGGAAAGAAAAAAAAGGTCACAACAAAAAAGGGCATCTAAAAGGAATATTAAAAAGGGCATCTAAAAGGAATCTCAAAAAAAAAAAAAAAAAAACAAAACAAAACAACTAAAACATTACAAAACAACCGTGTATTTGAACAAAAAAGAAGAAGAAAGAAGAAAAAAAGGTGGCAGATCTGGAAAAAAAGAGAAAGGGAGGGAGGTGGAAGGTCGTGGTGGGGTAAGAAGACGGTGGGAAAGGAGGCAGCTGGTGGTCGTCGTGTGGTGGAGTGGAAGAAGGTGAGACGGTGGAGGAAGGAGGAAGGAGGTCGTGTGGTGGAGTGGAAGAAGATGAGGCGGTGGTGGATGTGTGCGTTTGGGGTCATTGGTGGTGATGGTGAGGCAGGGGACGAGAGGTGCGTGGTGGTAGTGTTGTCGTGGTGTTGTGGCGGTGGTGGAGGCTGCAGGTGGTGGTGGTGTTGTCGCGGTAGTGGCAGATCTGGTGGGGTATGGTGCGTGGGGTAGGTGTGGTCAGAAAGTGATGGTGATGGTGGAGGGTTGGTTGAGGGAGGTTGTTGTGGTCGATGCGGCAGGCGGCAGATCTGGGTGGTGGGGTGGTTTCGGTGTGGTGGTGGGTGGGTGTGTGTGCGGTGATTTCGGTGTGGTGGGGTGAGGGTGTGAGTCGTGAGTGGTGAGGTGGTGGCAGATCTGAGGATGGGGTGGCGTGCGAGGAAGAAAAAAGGGAGTGATTTTTTGGGATTTAATTTGTTGGGATTTTGGAAATATTTGGGTTTTAGAGAGATGAGATTATTGAAATTGTGTGAGATGAGAGAAAAATAAATGAGTGGAAAGATATATATATATATATATATATATATCTATATATATATATATATATATATATATATATATATATATATATATATAAGCGGGATCTCGTGAGTTTGGTTCTTACGGTGAGTTGTGAGTTTGGAAAATCTCAGCCATTGGATTAAAATAAATAGACTGATGAGATTGAATCTAGTAATAATAAAAAAACACGCGGCCTTCAATCTGATGAATACAATAATTTCACGCTCTATTTTTGTTTCTTCTCTCTCCTTTCATCCCTATTATCCACTTCTCAGATTCTCAAATTCAATTTTTTTTTTTTTTACTTAAAACCTTCAGCGCTTCCAATCCCTGCATCATTATCATTTCCTCAAATCCTAATTAAAAGTACAATCATAATCGCATTAATTGATTCTGACTTGATGATGATTTGAGGGAATTGATCGAAAAATACGGAATCTTGATTGAGGTATAGATTGATGAATTTGGGGTAATTGATCCGCTATTTTGCGACTCCGGTACTCGATTTTGATAGGCGACTATTTGTTACAAATTATAATTTTGATTGATTGGATCAAATTATAATTTTGAGTTACGGGTCTATAGTGGGTTCGAAGCCTCCGAGTTGGATCCCGTTTTGTTATTGATTCCAGCTTGTTGGCCATGGAAAAACAACCTTTGACAAGGTTTTTCGTGTAAGTTGTTGTTCCCTTGACATTTTATTTCTTCGCCATTTCAGTTTTTCTTAGCTTTGCAAACCATCATTTTATTTTATGCAGGTATTCTTTGCATTAACCATGACAGCAATAGGAATATCCCAATCAAGCTCGCTTGCACCAGATAGCGGGAAAGCAAAGGGTGTTGCTGCTTCTGTATTCTCAATTCTGGATCGTAAGTCTAAGATAGACCCTAGTTATGAATCTGGTCTGACCTTAGATGATGTCAAGGGTGAAATTGAGCTTCGTCGAGTGAGCTTTACATATCCCACTAGACCTGATATGCAGATTTTCCGAGATCTATGCTTGACTATTCATGCTGGGAAGGTAAATTCTAACTCTAGATATTCTTAGTTTTTGCTTTTTGTTGCCAGCAAGTTCTGTTATGTGGCAGAAAATGATTTTCTGTTTGATTTTGGGTACATGTTATTTAACTTATCAGACAATGGCTCTTGTCGGATACAGTGGTAGCTGAAAGTCAACTGTAATCTCCCTCTTGCAAAGGTTTTATGATCCGGGTTCTGGCAGTATTACCCTAGATGGGGTTGTGATCAAGCTATTTCCGAGAAGTCTCTTTTAGGCCACCAGGAGGAACCCGAGGCACTGGTAGCCACCTCTTCTTTTCTTGCCGGGTTCGGAATTGAGTCATGTTAGCTGCTTGTTGCGGGTTCGTTACTGGGTTATTCGCAGGTGATGATGAATGAGATGATGGAGCGTACGGTGGAAGTGTGTGGTGATGTAGGGGACATATGTGATGTGAAATGGTTATGGTTGGCTGCTCGCTGCTGCTTATTCTAGGCAATCATAGTTTTGTTTTTAGTATGAGTATTTATTTATTGTGGGCAATCATGGTTATAGCCAAATTGTCATTATCCATTTTATGAATGTTGTGATATTCACTACAATAACAGTACAGTAACACCACAATAACAGCACAGTAACACTTTACTGAAAAAAAAGAGTAAAAAAAATCAAAGTAGTAAAAAATATCAAAGTGACAAGGTAATAACATCACAATAATACCAGAATAACAGTACAATAACACGTGATAAAAGAGAGTAAAAAAATCAAAGTGACACCGGAATAACATCACAATAACACCAGAATAACAGCACAATAACATGTGGTAAAAAAAAGAGTAAAAAAATCTAAGTAATAAAAAAAATCTAAGTGACATCGGAATAACATCACAATAACACCATAATAACGGTAGAATAATAGCACAATAACACGTGGTAAAAAAAAAGAAAAAAAAAAATCAAAGTCGTAAAAAAAATCAAAGTGGCATCGGAATAACATCACAATAACACCAGAATAACAACACAATAACATGCGGTAAAAAAAAGAGTAAAAAAAATCAAAGTAATAAAAAAAATTAAAGTGACACCGGAATAACATCATAATAACAACACAATAACACGTGGTAAAAAAAATCAAAGTCGTAAAAAAATCAAAGTGACAGCAGAATAACATCACAATAACAGCGGAATAACAATAACAGCACAATAACATGTGGTAAAAGAAAAGAGAAAAAAAATCAAAGTTGTAAAAAAAATCAAAGTGGAAAAAAATAAGCACAATAACAGCATAATAACACGAGGTAAAAAAATAAGACAAAAAAAAATTAAAGTAAAAAAAAATTTGGTAGAAAAAGAAAAACAAAAAAAGATAACAAAATGAGAAAATTAAAGAACAACATAAGAGAAAATAAATAAATCAAAGTGGTAAAAAAAAAAGCATAATAACACGAGGTAAAAAAAAAAGATAAAAAAATTAAAGTAAAAAAAAGTAACATTAGAAAAAAGAGAAAATAAGTAAATGACAGTTAGATTTTGGCCATTCATCTCTAATATAATCTAGTGGTTGAGATTTCAAAGCGCAAACTCACAACTCACCATAAGAAACCAAACTCACAAGATCTTATCTCTCTCTCTCTCTCTCTCTCTCTCTCTCTCTCTCTCTCTCTCTCTCTCTCTCTCTCTCTCTCTCTCTCTCTCTCTCTCTCTCTCTCTCTCTCTCTATATATATATATATATATATATATATATATATATATATATATCATGTGAGTCATGTTTACGTAATGTCAAGAAAGTGTCGTGGCTGTCGTAAGTCGAACATGCATGTTGGTTAATTTGTACAACTCTCGGTGGTATTTATATAACTTTGTATTCTATATCAAGCAGTCTTCGAAAAGTAGTTTACCATAATTGTAATTTTGTTGCATAATTGGAATGATCATATAATAAAATAATAGGCGACTTGGCTGCTAGTTGGTAATGGTATATCTTGTGGGGTGATACACGCTTTCAGTAGTTTTATATTTATACAAGTCAAATAGTGTAATGTCAAGAAGTGTATGAGTGGTCATGAGTCAATGGTTGCTTTGTGGTTTGTAAGTAATGTAAATATGGTATAATATGTAATCGGTTTGAGGGACAGGAAAGTTGTTTGATGGTGAATTTCGGGGACGAAGTTCCTTTTAAGAGGGGAAGAGTAATGTCGCAAAAAGGAAAATGGCATAATTATAACAATTTTATAGTGTTTTCATAACATTTGAAAGAATGTTGAATTATTGTTTGGATAATTTTATAGTAGTTATTGTGTAACTGAGTAGCAGTTTATAATTGTTGAATAGAATAGCATGTCGTAATACTTCATTTTCAGTTAATTATTCGTTATGTTGTCATGAGAATTGGATGTTATTAGCAGTAGTAGAGTTATTATCAGCAGAGTTGTATTGTATGGTTAAGGTAATAAAATGGAATGAGTAATGTATCGTTGTGAATCAGTGGTAGGACCGTTGTTTTGTATGTTTTGTATTTGGTAATCGTTGACAAGTAATGGATGAAAGTATAGTATGATAGTTGTGTTGGTGTATGTTTGAATAACATTATGTACTAAGTGCAAGTGATAGTCGAGTTAGTCGTTCTTGTGGTTAGTATGTGCTCAGTGATTCAAAAGGAAGTTGGTAATTCGCTGAGAGTCGTGTTGTGTATTGAGTGCTAAGGTGGATGATGATGATGTCTGATGAACATACATAGTGGGATGATGTTTCTAAACGAGTATGTTGACCTGTGTCGGGTAAGCAGTGGTGTTGACCTTTGATCCTTTATCTTGTGTCGGGGAGGAGGATGAGTTGAACTTCAGGGACGAAGTTCTTTTTAAGGAGGGAAGACTGTAATACCCGTCCTTTTAGGGACCCGTTGACCGATGTTGACTGACCTTAGACACTGATCTTGAACTTGGGTGAACTTACGGGCGATGTCTTGTCACGATGTGAGCTTGGGTTTGTGTGGGACTCAATCTAGCTAAGGCTACTCGATCGAGTAGCTTGGGAGCTCGATCGAGTAGGGGTTTGCAGCGGGCAATTATAAATCGTGTTTTGTGAAACCTCAAATCATTTCCGCACTTCATCTCCTAAACCTAGATGCCGTCACTCTCCTTCTCCTTCACCATAGCCCTTGCCTTGAGGATGCCTACACTATGGGAATGGGATGCTTGAGTTGGGTAACGGTCTTGGCGCCGGGTTGCTATGCTTAGGTATGTTATCGTCATCATCATCGTCGTCGTTGTTTTCAGTTAGGATTGTAGCGATAGTGATAGATGGTTGTATTGTTCGTATAGGTGTATTGCTTGGTTGATTGGTGTCTTGTGATCGGAAGCGGAATCGCTGCGGTGCGCTAAAGGTAGGTTCGCCTACTCAGTACTGTTGGTTGTCTAGAGTGTCTTTTGATGTGGTTTGGTTGTTGTAGTATCGATGTGGTTGATTGATTGTGGTAGTTGGTTAGTGTTGTGTTGTTTCGTTTATCGTTGTTGTGGTGCAGCTGGTTGTGATTATTTGTCTATGGTTCTCGAGGTGCGTCCTCGGCTGAGTGGAGTCACTTGCGGGAGTGGCTTCACGCACGTAGTTCGCCCTCCGTGGAACCCGCCACGGGAGGGGATGTGCACATTAATGGACATGGGTTTATCGCTTGGTATGATTATCAGGGCTTAGGTGGGAACGGCTGCGGTCCCCCACTGGCAGGGCTGGTCTAGTGGACATTCGGTGACGGTGATTGGTTGATTGGAGATGCGTGTGTGTGTGTATGATTTGTGTACTTATGTTGTGTATGTGGTTGTTGGTGTGTTTCCTCAGTTACTGACCTTGTGTGGTTTGTCTTATTGTTTGTTTCTGTTGTGTCTGCCGTGATCCCTTATGGTGAGCAGTCAGTTTTAGCAGGTTGTGATCTGGATGATAGCTGGGTGCTTGGCGGGATGAGTGTATCACGAGTCACGACAGTAGTAGTTCACATAGTTGATAGTGGTTTTGAGTTGTATCTTTATATCGTTAGTTTTGTTAATCACCTGTAATATAACTTAATTGTTCTTTTATCGATATTTGATTATTACTGTCCTCGGGCAACCAAGATGGTAACGCCCTTATATGCTAGGAAAGGTCTTGTTAAGGCTCCTTGGTATATGGGGGTGTTACATAGCATAATTCTCTAATCTTTTGAACAAGACTTGTAAGACATAAATCAACTCAAGGTTTGTTAGACCATGCATATAGTTGAATAGGGAGACCTAAGTCGACGTAGGTGTCGTAAGCTATAAATCAACTCGACTCCGAGACCTAAGTTACCCTAGGAATTATAAGACATAAATCAACTCGATTTCAACACAACGATAATCTTTTATATGACTCATTATTGTGATTGTACCATGATTCCCCTTTGAACCCATGACACCCTAGTATTTTTAATCATTTGTTTACATGTCTATTTACTCGCCTTGCTTTTCGTTTTTTTACATTTTCATTGTCATAGCGTAGCTTTCAACCCAAAACCAATTTGTGACACTTACACAGTTTAAGTTAGATAAATCTAGAACTCAAAGCAATTCGTCCATTGGGATCCTACCTCTACTTACTCCTTTAATACTAGTTTGTTGAGTTTATAAATATAGTTTGATTTAGTTGTTAACGACACAACCGATAAAAATGGTGTCGCTGCCGGGGACGGTGTTCTGTGATTAAGTACTTATTCGTTTGTCTATTTTAATTGTGCTCTAACCTTGAGGAACTTGTTCCTCAAGGTCGTTCTCAGTATCTTTGTGTAGTTTTCATAATTGTATCCATGCATGTCTTTAACATGACAATGCAAGGCTTCGCTCAAGAAGTATTTTGCCATGGTAGACCTTTTGGGGTATAACTTCAATAGGTATGGAAGCTTTGAGGAGCAAGCTTACACATATCCCCACCAAAGCTTCAATACCATATTTTCCATAATCATACGTTTCACTAATCCTATACCCAACAAGGAAATGGAAGTAACCAAAACCTCTATATGCAAACCTTGCTACTACATATGCTTCAAAAACAACATTATTTTTTTTAGCAAGTGCACAAGGAGAGCAAGTGTAACACCCCCATTTATTCAAGAGCCTTTAGCTAGGCCTCCCAAGTAAATGTGAGCGTTACCATCTCGGTTGCCCGAGGTAGTGAATAACAAAGTAAAACAAACCAAAGTACTTTATATAAATTTTAGCGAATAAAGGTTTTATTACAATTTAACCCAAACTAAATAAACTTAAAATACAACTCGCAGCGGAATTAAATAAACTGAATAATAAAAACTATGTGATCAAAACTTCTAGGTAGATTGGCCAAATTCCTCATGCATCCCCATGAGCTTCCAAGTAAGCTAATCTCAAGTACCTGTCAGTCAATATCCTCCCCAATAATTGGTTCATCACAGGTGTTTAACGAATACACGGTCAACCAAACGGTTGAGTAGAATTACTATGCAACGTTAACATACAAAAATAGTCAATGCAATTGCATGGAATAAGTACCACCACCAACCATCCATTAAAATCGTATAGTCGTCCCGGTCCCTGACCGAGGCTCCACCACACCGTCGTCCCGCCAACTCCTGGCTCGGAGATAAACACAAATGTCGTCCCAGTCCGAGATTGAGGATATCTCATAACTCAATGTCGTCCCAGTCCGAGACTTAGGATATCCAATAAAATAACATGCCAATATGACTATTCCTATCCAATAATAAACAACCAACTATAATTTCGTCAAGACATAATAAACAACCAACAATAATTCAACAATAATAATTAACGCATCCATTAATCCATTCAATTCCACAAAAGACGAGTTGAGTAGTTATCTTACCTGGCAAGCAAATACTCCCAATAACGCAAATTCGAGCAACTCAACTAATAATATTGCTCAACGAATCCGTCACCTAGCAAAGTAATAATTATAATTACTAACTACGTCACATACTCAATTATTAGTTAATTATAATTTACTAATTATTAACATACGTAATTATTGAATTAAAATCCGTCTTTACAGCACAAATCACTCTCACTATAAAATTCATAATTAATTCAATAAAAATTCAAATGACGCAAGACCAATGGGATTGAAACCCTAGGACTCATATCTAGTTCTTGTGAAATAGACTTTCCTCAAGTTCCAAACTTATCAAAGTTTTCTTGAAAGATTTATAATTACTGACGAATCCCGTCGCATAAAAGTATCGATTCATAAAACAAGTTTAACATATGATTTTTGAGAAATTATACTCCTACCATCATATAAACTCTTCAAATTTAATGTATGAAAAAGACACAGAATAGTTTTGATATATAAGTTAGGGTTTCGAAGCATTCTTTACAACACTAGCAGATTCGCGGACTTTTTGGCGACACGTTGATAAATAAGTCACCCAAGACAAACCGTGTGGAAGATTACTACGAAATTGTATATGCATAATCTAGACTTGAAATAAACCCTAGTCTCTTAATTAACATTTTGGAAATAAACAATTTAAGACCCCAAAATAAATTAAATAAAACAACCTACGAATCTGCCAAATTGATATAACTTTCTTTCTTTAATCTAATCATGTTTAACCTAATATTTATGTAATTAAGCACGACTTCTACCATAATACTACTATAATTTAAGTCTTAAATATGAACAATTGAATCTTAGAAAGATTAAAGGCAACTTACAAAATAAAAGATCGAATCCAATAGAAGCAGATGCAAAATCCCCAAATTGATTGCCCAATTCCCTTTTCCTGTTTTTTCCCTTATTATTCTCCCTCTCCCCCTCTAACTTTTGTGTGATATTTATAAAAGTGAAAAGTGATTTATAAATAAGTTTAACCTTGTATTTATAGTAGTAAAGGTAGTTACAATTAGGAAATTATTAGGAAACTTACCTAATTATAATATGTGTATTATTATTATTACTATTATTAAATAATTATTGTATACTACATATCAAATAAATTATTATATACTACATATACGGTTTACACGCCCCAATACGAGTCCTATATGCCATCCCGACTCATCTACCATTTATTATTTATTTCCGTCTCACAACATAATTATCTAATTAATTATAATTTATAAAATATATTTTAAAACATATTTTAATATTTCCATCGTCTGACTAACCACTAACCAAGACTTAAAATATGGGGTATTACAGCAAGACAAGGGACGAGCTATTAGATGGACTTTTAGAATGCGGCCAAAAGTTGGGGACTCAACTAGCCCAATTGGGAACTCTTCGAGGGATATTCGGCGAAGAGAGTGATGAAGAGGAGGTATTTGAAGAACACGGTGAAGCCATCCTAGTGACTACCCCACCAACCGCACCCCTCTAACTCAAAGATATTGGTCACCTCACCAACTCCAAAATCAATGCCTTTGAATGTGAACTTGAGAGAGCCACGCACCTTTGATATGGGAGATGAGGAGTCGGAGGAGCCGAGTCACTTAAGCTCTTGCGAATATGATAAGGTGTCATTTGAAATAGAGGTTGAAATAGTGGAGAGGGAGTTAACAAGAAAGATCGAAGCCCCAATTTATGATTCTTATGGAGATGATGAATCAATAGACGAGGATGATGAAGGGTATGAACCTTGCCAAGACTCGTGGAACAAGGAAGAGACGCAATCGCAAGGTAAATGCGATCAATAAATTAATCCACTTGAGGTGCCATTACTTGAGAAGTTTGAAGTCCAAATTTACAAAGGAGAGGAATACTTCCCTTCCTTTTATCACGAAGACCTCATGAAGCCTCCCATGGAACATATGATTGTTGAAAGTGATATTGAGAACCTTTTCAAAAAGGCCAATACAACATTCAAGGACTGCTCGGTGGAGGAACTCAAGGATGGAGCTACTAGGTTGTTAAACTCAAGTGTTATACACTACTAGGGGAAAAGGTTTTCGCGACGCTCTTTTTATGCCTTTCGCGACGCTAAATAGCATTGTAAGGGGTTTTACCGACGCTGTAAAAAGCGCCGGCTTTGCCTGTGTCGCTAGCCCTTTTCGTGACGCTTATTAATAGCGTCGGCATGTGCATTAGAAGCGCTTTCCCAGCGTCGTTTCAGGCTAGCAATTCTTTTTAAGCGCCTCAATATTTGTGCTAGACTAACATATTGTACCAACTACTGCAAATTATAGATGACAATATTCTTAATACTCAATAAGCCCAAATTCCAAATGGGCAACTTTTCTTTTGCAAAAAGTCAAAAATTTTATTCATAACAACACAAAATTACATCGCCACTAATACAAACCATATCAAAAACTAAAACAATTGACCTTTATAGGCTATAAGTAACAAAGTTTAGAAGCTAACTCATGAAGTACAAAAAAAAATGAATTACGCTTAACCAGTTAATCGTTAGTCATTACAACAACCATTCTCCACAGCATGTAGGCATGTACGTATATGGTGTTGAAGGAATTCCACCAAAAAATTTAATACGAAGCTCCATTCACAACAAATACGCTACATATTAGAGTAGCAAGTAGCCATCAGACCTGCACAATAACTTGTATGTTCCGGCATTCATTCCAAGAGCAATCTCGCAGCACAAGACTGAAGCACCAGATTCGTTTCACTAAACTTCATCCTGTACACATGATTAAGTTGCCAAATTATGCATCCCTAACCGAACTGCAATTAGTATTATGCTCAGCAATCCATAACATAGACACCTGCAACAATTCATGCTTGAGAGTCAAAACTGATCAGTGTACTCCTAGCCATGCCAACACTCGATTCATCTAAGCATACATATGATAAATGGCATACGAATAACAAAATAAGGAGCGCTTTCACAGGGTGCATAACATAAGTACATTGCCAAACTTCCAAATAATCTTTAAAGAAAAGTATCCAAAATTGAGGCAAGATGGTCCGATATCGAGACGAGTGAGTGTGCCAAGAAATTTTAAGTTACATTATATCTGTTTTGAAGTATTAATAAAACTATAATTGTAAATAAGTATTACATGCAACTAATTGATAACATTAATAATACATTTTAAGTTAGATGTACGATCTCTAATTAAAACACGTATTAGCCTTATAAAGAAATCCGGTAAAAACGATATAGTACGAATCTAAAAAGACGATTTATAAATTGGGGGATAATCTCGATAGAATATTGTGTATTATGTACATAATTTGTGTATTGTGTATATAATTTGAGTATTGTGTATTGGATAATAATCTCGGTAGAGAATATTGTATAATGTATATAAAGTTGCCTATATGAGATGTTTCTTAATTGTAATTCAGATTTCACTACCTCGGGAAACCGAGACGGTAACATCCTCCCATTACCTTGGCCGTGTAAGAATGGGGTGTTATAGAGTCTTACTAATAACCTTAATCTTATAAGATTTGGATTGAACTTATAGAATCCGAACTTAAATTAACGTAATTTAATGTAACATTAACATTAACATTATCATTATCATTATTTTATTATAAAAACCGCAACTTTTATTATGATCAAATCAATTTTACAAGAAATTAGACTGAATTTATAGGATCTAAATTTTTCTGAACTGAACTTAAAGGATCTGAACTGGAATGAACTTATAGGATCTGAACTGAACTTATAGTATTTGAATTTTTCTAAAATAAACTTATAAGATCTGGACTGAACTTAAATTAAGTGACTTTAAGTCCAAAAGAACATGACCTTAGTCTCTTAAGAGCATCCGCAAAGGGCACTTTTTACCTCTCCATATGCCTCCTCTTTCATCAAATGGGAAACCCGGACAATGCATATACCTCCCCTATATATGAGGTCCTATATTTTTAGGGGAGGTTCCCAAATGAAAAGTAAGGGTAAATAATGTTTTTTGGGGAGGTTTTTATATTTTTGTGTGTAGATCTATATTGTTGAGAAACCCCATTATTGCAAAGATGTAGTTATGAATTGAGGAGAGTAGTTGAAAAAGTTAGTGAAAAATAGGGTGAACGAATGAGAAAAAGAGTGATAAAATATGGACCGCCTCATATTGCGGATGCTCCAAGAGGCAAGAGACATACTTGGACAAACCTTGTACTCCCTCCATTCAACTCCACTTTACATGTATTCCATTTTCGTCCATTCAACTCCACTTTACAGGTTTCCTTATTTGGCTAAAAAAATGACAATTCTATCCTTATTGAAAATCTTTATTTACAAAAAATGCCACCCAAACCCCACACTAACCCACCATAAAACCCCACCTTTATGTTTTTTTAATATTTTTAACCTCTTCTTTCTCTTTCCCCATGTACTTTTAATACTTTTTTAATCCGCTCTTTAATATCCGTGTAAAAACCAAAGTTGCAAAGTGGAGTTGAATGGAGGGAGTATGAGACTACACGCTCACGCCCATACCAAACATTAACCCAAGCCCAATTGGTGTCACAAACACTCGTCCGTTTTAATAGTTCCAAACACCAACAAAATTCACCCCACAAACACTTGCAATTCTCCAATCCAAATCAACAAAATCCCAACAAAAAAAAAAACCATAGAAATGTTGCGTCAAGCCGCCATCCGTCTTCCGATCCGATCCGCCGCCGCATCACGGTGTTTCTCCGCGCAACCACTAGCAACACCAGAAGTTGACACAACATTTGTAGAATCATGGAAGAAAATGATACCAAATTTGGACCCACCAAATACACCATCGGCATACATGAAACCTCGACCTCCAACACCTTCTGCTATCCCTTCTAAACTCACTGTTAACCTCGCTCTCCCTTATTCCTCCCTCCTTGCCTCCAAAGAGGTTCGCCTTTCTTTTTTGTACTCCCTCCGTCTCAATCATTTGTTTACTTTTGATCCTCAAGTTGTGGACTTTGTATGCTGTTTATTGTTTTTGTGATCTGGGTTTGTCGATGTTTGCGATTATTTTGACTCTATCTGATTCGGGTTATTTTTATTGTGTATATTTGGGGATTCTGAGCTATTGATTTGAGGGTGGATATATGTGTTTAATTTGTTTACATTTGATTAAAATACTTGTCGCAAGAATTAGAAAGGTAAGCAATTGATTCGTACGGTGTAAATGTTAGGTTCTGGTTTTGTTGTAATTTTGGTTTTGGATTGTTCGGAATCCGCATTGGAGTTAGATTTACACCGGGATAAGACCGTGGACGGCAAATCCCTTAGCCCGCCATTTGTGGAGCCCATAGGCATTGAGGTGATGTCTATTTTGTTGTTGTTTCTGTTGGGATTGGAATTTGGATTTCTCTAGGTTATACCACTGCCTTCGAGCGTTTTAAAATGGCTTCCTTTCAATATTGCTCGGGTTGTGTTTTGTTTTGCTGTCTTTCCGTTGCATTGCACATCCATGTGAATCATGCTTGGGTTACGGTCGTCTTTATTTTGGTGCTCATAGTTATTTATATTCTGATTAGTATTTTTGTAACAAGTTATAGAAGAAGAGTCACAGAATAGGGAAGTGGAGGCTATGATTTGCTACCTTTCTGAGTCTCCTGAGTGATGGTGCATATAATTATGCATTCACTTATACATGTCGTGGAAAAACAATACCATATTTCGAATTTGTGATAGGATGCTGCTTGTAATTTGTAAACTCATCTTCCTTAACTCCTTTTTTGGATACCAAAAATGGAAGGAAAGGGAGGGGAGGGTGAAAGAGGGAAGTGAAAGGAGGGAAGGGAAGGGGAGGTGAAATGGCAGATGAGAGTTTTTACTCCAAATCTTTCCTATGATAGAGGGGAAACATTCCGTGGAAGAGGAAAAGGAAGGGATCCATTTTCCCTCGCCTCCAAATCCCTCTATCCCCATTTTGCTATCGAAACAATGGAAATTGCCCCCTCCAAATCCCTCCCCTCCCTTTCCTTTCAAATCCTTATATCCAAACAAAGCCTAAGAAAAAGACTTATAAGGCCGTAATGGGAAACATTTCTGAGATGTTTTAGACTTGGCTTTCTTGGCGCTGCTGTCTTTAGCTACACGTGTGTATTTGGAAGTGATTAGAAACAATTTGAGCGGTAACTATATAGAGTTGGTAGTTAGTGTTGTGACCTGACAATTCCAGGGGGTGGTTGTTGTAGATATGCAGATTATCGCCTGATATAGTTGTATTTGGATGGACAATACTGTAGCTTATTATTCTTTGGGGAGGCTCAATGTCTATTTCAGGCTTATGGGAGCGTCAAAGCTAGCTTTTTGGACTACTCCTAGACACCCTAAGGGTGTGTTTGGATTGAGTGATTTGGAAAAGAAAGGGAGGGAGAGTAGGGAATTAAAATTCCTTGTTTGGATAGCAAATAAGGTTGGAGGGAAATGGAGGGGTAGAGATTTGGAGGGATCCATTTTCCCTTCTCCAAGCCTAATCAAAATCTCTCCACAATAGGCAAGATTTGGAGGGAAATTGTATCCAAACAACCACACTTCATTCCCCCTCCTCTTCCCTTCTCTCCCTTTCCCTTCCCTCCTTCCCCCTCCCCTCCTTTTCCCTCCACTTTTGCTATCCAAACACACCTAAAACACAAGGGATTTTAAATTCGTTACCAGTTAATTTGTTGCATGAAACAAGACTATTCATGTGTAAAGATGTCCGTCAAGCCGACCTATATAGCTTCGTGTTAGTGGAATTAAATTTTGGTACTAGCCTATGCATGTACACCCATGTGACAGTCTTCTAATTCTATTTCTTATTGTGTTTCTCTGTTGTTACTTCCTTGTCCTTTTCTGTGCTTTATTGGGTACGCATTGTGCTGGTACATATGCGCATCGGCATGGCTTGTTGTGGTTATCGTGTATGCTTTTCTTCAGTTGAAAATTGATACCATTTTGAAAATATATCAACTTCTAAGCCGAAACCATTTTGCCCTCAAACTTTATCTTTTTTGTAAAGCTAATTGGTCTGATCATTATGCCTCGGGTGCGTCTATACACACAAGCCTCACTTAAGGTACTAGTTATAACACTTCGCGGTGTTAGCTGCGCCCTGTGGATAAGATACGGCTAGTGAGCTCAGCAACTCACTACTTTGCAATAGAGGGGGTCCAATGCATGCTTGTGGCGACACAATCCGGGCCTTACATAAATTTTGTCGTCCATTGACAAGCGGGCTTGCGGGCATGTTTGTTTCTCAAAATGTAATGTTCATAGATGCTTTTTATGCGGGGTAGATGGGTCGGGTTGGATCCAATTGACCAACCCACCCATGAACAGGAACAGCTCTACCGTGCAATTTCCTTAATATTTTTTATTTCACATCTTTTATTATTGCTTTCCCTTTGCTCTATTATCCCTGGATTTGACTTCTTTACATATTACCCCCTTTCTAAAATACACAAAAGGGTGTATGAGGTGCGCCCTTACGCCTTGCTTTTTATTGTCACTGGCCCTTGTCGCCGTAGTTGCGCATTTTAAAAATGAGATCTGATTTCCTATGTCGCAAGGGTTTCCTCATACTTTTGCTCTTACTTGCTTGGCTTTCAGGTGGAAATGATCATAATTCCTGCAACCACTGGTCAGATGGGTGTTCTACCAGGTCATGTTTCCACAATAGCAGAGTTGAAACCGGGTATAATGTCAGTCCATGAAGGAAGTGAAGTGAGCAAGTACTTTATAAGCGGTGGCTTTGCTGTCATCCATGCCAACTCATATGCCGATATTGTCGCTGTTGAGGCTGTGCCAGTTGACCGTATAGACCCTGCTGCTGTTCAAAAGGGCCTTTCTGAATTCACTCAGAAACTCAACTCAGCTACTACTGATCTCGAGAAAGCTGAAGCCCAAATTGGCGTTGATGTTCACAGTGCTCTCAATGGTGCCCTCACTGGTTAATGTTTGTTCTGAATTTTTATTTTGGAACTTTTTAAAGATTCTCGTCTCAAAGTCGGATAAATGTTTAGGATCTTCTAATGAGCATGTCAGCTCACTGAGCGTGTTAATCAGTTCCTGGAAGAATCCAATAAGTTCATAGGAAACAAGAGCCTATCACATCTTTTTTTTTTTCGTCGTCTTGGAAAAACTGGCCAATGTTCCATGTTCTGTTGTATTACCATTTGTTCAGCAAAATATTGAAGTTTTGCAGGGTGTAATTTGATGATGTGTGTTTATTCCTGGTTATAATCTTTATCTTTGATCACCGAAGCTTGTTGATTGACGATATGGTAGTGACTAGTGACACACTGACTCATATCTATCTGCCACTCAAGTGCTCGACAGTCGACACTCAATAGGCATCTATGCCCACACTTCGGGAAGGGCCTTTCTAGAACCTCTTTTCATGATTTTCACTCGTCTTTGTGCATGCTTTTAACCAAAGTTCGAGAGTAAGTCTCGTAGACAATAGATCATCAGTAGATCACATGTTAAAATCCCCTGACCCCTTCCCTCATATTTTGTACAGACCTTTATTCGCGAAAGTGGTAATTAGGCCCCTTAACTCTGATCAATTGTGAAATTAGGCCCCATAACTTTTATTTGGAGCAATCAAGCCCCTTAAGTTTCATCAAAAGTGAAATTCAACCCCATTTTTTAAATTTACACAAGAATTTTAATTAAAACAATTTATAGTGGTATTAAATAACTTATTAAATAACTAAAAATTACTAATTGCAACTTTACGAATATTTACATAATTTATTAATCATTGAAGAATACTTTTACATACATATTTAGTAAATTATTTATAATTTATATAACATTCATACATATATAATAAATTGTCTATATATTATAAAATTCAAAATAAAATAATTCTCAATATTTAATATAAATATAAAAGTTCTAAAATTATAAAAAATATATTTTATATTTGATAAATTGTATTAAAAGTGATATTAATATAAGAATTTGGTGAAAATTATGAAAATGGGGTTGAATTTCACTTTTGATGAAACTTAAGGGGTTTGATTGCTCCAAATAAAACTTATGGGGCCTAATTTCACAATTGAACAGAGTTAAGGGGCCTAATTACCACTTTCGCGGACCTTTATTTAAGTAGTATTTAACTAGTTTAGACCCCGTGCAATAAATACACGGTATACATGATTTTTTTATAAATAAATTACTTATTAAATAGTGATATTATTTCTCGTTATTGTATTTTGATTTGTTGACAAATAATCAAGAGAATTAGGTAATGTGCTAAAATGTATTTTAAATAAAATATTTTTTATCCACAAAGCTAATAATTTCATTTTTTTAATTCTCAATTTTTTTTGTCACAAAAGTAATAATAGTGATTTACAGTTTTGTTTTATTATGTATCAAGTGATTCAAGTCATTCCCAATCTCAAATAATGGTATCAGTAAAAGATTGGCAATTTATAGTTTTATATAAATTTTATTTTAATTAAGAGATTATGATTTAGAGTTAGGTGAAAATAATATAATTTGATGAATAGAATCATAGATTAATTTTAATTAAAAGATAATAATGTAATGAAATAAAAATGTAATTATTGGTTTCCTTTTTTAGTGAATGTACATGATTGTAGTTACCTTCCTTAATTAAAAAGATGTTTTTTAGAGGGGAAAAATGTTAGAATTCTTATTCTTTTACTTCCTCCTATTCTGGATAATGGTCCCATTGTGGGCATGACACGAGAATTAAGGAAATGAGTTAAATAATGTAAAGTATTGTGGTGGGGTGAGGTAATTGGAGAGAGGGAAGGTATTGTGGGGTATTACTGTGAGTGAAGTGATTGAAATAAGTATTGTTTTGGGTTGAGGTGGGGTATTGTTGTGGGATTGAAGTGATTAAAATAAGTATAAAATTTTACCAAAAATAGACAATGAGACATTATTGTGAATAGACAGAAATGGACAATGGGACACTTATGTAGAATAGGAGGGAGTATAAGGTAGATAGGGGATTCTACACACTTTTTTGATCAACTTTTTTTTTTTTTTTTTTTTTTTTTTTTTTTTTTAAGGAGTATTATTTTTGGAAAATACACGCTGCACCCCTCCGAGGTTTGACATTTTGCCCGAATTACTCAATTTTTTTATCCGAAAACTTTAGGCCATAACTCGTGTTTACGAGTTCAGAAAGTGACGATTTTTTTTACAAATCGATCATCTTTTCGATAACTACGGCTTGATAAAAAAAGGACAGTGATAGGAAGCCACTGGGTGACGCCCAAATTGGGTGTCACCCTCTCACATGCATTCTTAATTGAAGGGGGTCCCTACTCCCCCCATGTGAGAGTGTGACGCCAAAATTGGGTGTCATCCGGTGGCGTCTTTTCATTTTCCATAAAAAAATGTCGAATTTAGAACTCACGATCCAAAAATATGTTTACAATATGAGTTTTTCTAACATGTGCCCTTAACATGTTAATAACCTAAGTAGAGAAAGATTTTCAAGATTATTTTACTAATTATGGTAAATATGACTATATGAGTTTCAACTCTTTTGTGATGATATATATTTTCAATAATTTTTCCCTAATTAGGTTATGCCACATGTTAGAAAATCCGTTACAATATTGGGCACATGTTTGCTAAACTTGGCATGTTGTAATCTATCTTTCTCTCTTTGCCCAAAAAAAAACGATTATTTTTGTTGAGCTCGTCGGGATAGTTATCGCATCCAGTTTGTCCGTTGTTGTCTCTGTGCTCTTTTTCTTCACGAGTACAATTTCAGGGTCCTCCGCCATTAAACCACCATATTTGAAGCTCTAATTCCAACCCCAATCTCTAACCCTAAATCATATTCCCAATCCCAAAACCTTCCATTCAACCCCCCACACCGCCAATTTCACGTATCTAACTCTCTCTTCTTTAATCGAAGCAACAAGAATGGCAGAAGTCGTATCGTCTCCGATTCTAAGCAGCAACGACTCCGAAACCACCTCTGTCGGCGCTGCCGCTCACTCTCCGTCACCGGCGCCGACTTCAGTTCCGTCGATATTACTGCAACGCTCCGAAGCCACGACGAAGAATCTCCGAGGACTGAACAAGCCTAAGTGTAGCACTTGCGGCAACGTTGCTCGCTCTAGGTAACTTCTATAGTCTTCCTCGAATTTAAGAATTAAAGGTTTTATATGCAGTACCCCTTTGTTTTTTCGAATTCTAATGAATATAACTCAAATGAATCGTTCCTACTTCTAAGAATAAAGGGGGTGTTTGGTTGGCTCTCTTGGAATGGATTTGCTCCATTCCAATGTTTGGTTGGAGTGTTTTGGAATGACGTTAGATAGCCAATGGATTTTAACTCCATTCCAACCCCTTGGAATCCCATACCCACCTTCCTCCAATGGTATCAAACTCCATTCCTCCCTTCTACAATTTTAAGATAAACCAAACAAGTTTATGAGGGAATGAATTTAGAACCCCATACCACTATGGATTCATATTCCAATCCATTCCATTCCATGCTATTGAACCTAACGACCACCCCTAAGAGAGTATGAAACCAATAAGCTCTTTCTTTGTTTGATGACGTTCCTAGGCGCTTTATCTATTTTGCAGGAAATTATTGACCCTTCTTCAAACTTTTCCGATCATATCCTCTCACATCGGCTTATAATACTTGTTTTCCTTAGAAAAATGTCAAAAGAAGTGGGTAAAATAAATGTTATTTAACCATGTATTAGAGGAGAAGTTGGAGAGAAGACCCAAAAGAGAAGGTAGATAGTACTTCTGAACATATGCTAAACTTGACTTTTTGATTGAGGTTAGAATGTGCTGCTATGGGATTTTGGTAGATATTGTTTACTCACATATGATGTATAACCTAGGTAGATGAGATTTTTTACGATGTATACTACTCTCTCCATCCCACTTTATTGTCCTACCTTCCTTTTTGGGAAGGATTTAACAAATAAGATAAAATTACTACTCTATGATAGGGTGAATGGTAGTTAAAAACTCAGGGGTATTAGTGGTAGTTTACTAATTTATCATACTAAATTAAGTAAGGGGACAATAAAAGGGGGATAAATTTTAGAAAAAAAGGGGACAATGAAAATGGGATGGAGGGAGTAATTGTATTTTGTGTGTGTGTGTATGTTTGGTGTAGGATGATACATGTAAATGTGGTTTGAGATTCCTCATAAACTTGGATATTGCGAGGGTGCACGCTAATGTCTGTGTGTATATGCGTTTTTTTGATGTAGGATGATACAAATAAATGTGCTTATATCATTTAGGATGCACACAAGTTCAATTTACGTGTACTATAGTTATGCCATTACGAATTTACCTAGTATTATTTCATTTCACTTTCTTAAGATATAAAATATTAATAATATGAATGTTCTATATCACTACAACTCCTCAATGTAATAACACAATTGAATTTGTGTAAACTTCAGCCTCACAAGACTAAAATTTCCACAAGTTTGCTATTAAGAGGGTAAAAGAATATCATTAAGATTCAAGAGTATGCCTGATAGCGTATCAGGAGGGAAGGAAGGAGAGTGGAAGAGAATGGAGGGAAGGGGGTAGAGACTTAGAGACGTAGAGTAAAATTAGTTTCTTCTTCTAGTTTTTCCTTATGTTGGAGGAATTTGATCTACCTTGGAGGAGGGAAATGGCTCCATTTCCCCTTCCCTCTAAATCCCTCCGCCTTCATTTTGCTATCCAAACAAAGGAATCCCCTCCCTCCCCTCCCTTTCCCTCAAGATCCCCATTCTAAACACCCTAAAAATTAAATTCTTCCGTCTTTTAAAAATGTATTTGTAACACAGTGAAACTCTTAAGGTTATCTCTGATAAATCCGAGGGGGATTGGGGATATGAAGAGTAAGCAAAGAGTGTAGTCAATTGAGGGGTGGGTGGGTTAAGATACCAGTTTAACCAACGATCAGACCTAGATTTTTTGTGGCTTGTAAGTTTTAATTGTCGGTGAGAAGGTATCTTGATTCAAGTCTTGTGTGAAATAGTAAATCCTCATGTTTTGCTTATATTTTCCTAGGTTAATTGGTTGGTCTAACATACAAGACCCCTAAGAAAGGCAATACATCTTCGATCGTACATTATACTCCATATGCATTTAGTGAATGTGTCCTTTGTCTGGTTTTAATAAGCCTATGTCTCAGTTCAGGTGTCCTTTCCAGTGTTGCAAAAGTTGTTGCTCAAAAGCTCAGAATCCTTGTCATATACATGGTAAGAGAACTCTATCTTTATCGATTCTCTTTCTGTTGGTACTTAACCTATAGGTTGATAGTATACAGTTTCTTATTTTACTGTGTCATTTGTTTTGAAAATGATCTTTCCTTGGGATCATGATTTTTAATCCATACATGCAGTTGTAAGTGAAGATTAAGGATAAGGGGGAGAAGAGAAGGATAAAGTAAAAGAATTTGGAAAACAATTGCGAAATTGCATGGTAATTCTCCTCATGCGCATGGTGTGCCTTATACGCCTTAGTTGCGCCTTTTGGATCCAGTGCGCCTTAGGCTCCCGAGGCAATTTGGCTGGCACATTAGTGCGCCTCAGGCCTACTTTTTTAAACTAAGATGTGGCTTATATATTTATATTTGTATAGTCTTTGGTAACTGAGCATCGTAGATGAATACATACGTTACATTGTGCGAGTCATTTTGATCTGTGTTGATGGTTGAGGAGGGAAATGTCAAACGGAAGAAAGTCCCAAAACTGTTGTTACTATTAAGTTGGGTTCAGTACAGTTCAATGCTCTCAAACTTATTGTATAGAGGTTTTGAGATTATGTGCCCTAGGATTCTAACATCAAACAGATAATTTCAAGTTTGTGAGTAATATTTTGGGCTCTTGTGCAGTCTTGAAGCCAAATGCTACCTTAGCAGATAGAGGATCTTCTGCAAACTCTGCACCTCCTCAGCAGCAACAAAGTGAAGTGGCACCCCCTGGGTAAGTAACTCACTAGTGCTACAATTTGTTGCTCCTACTCCTTTGGAAAGTAGTTATCCTGAGCCTGATGTGTACTTTATTGCTAAAAAATCGTCTATCCTTTAAAGCCCTTCTGTTCATTTGCTTTGGTCTAACTTTCCTTTTGAGGCTCTTATCATCTATCTTGTTGCAGGGAATTCTAAGAGAATGTAAAATAGATAAAGAACACTTGTTTTGCTTTCCTTTTACACTCTTTTTACTCTGAGAAACTCCAATTGTACTCTAAACGAAGTATTAGTTGAGATGAAATATCATTAATTTGATCATTATTTACTTTTTTTCTGCTCTTCGAAGCTTCTAAGTTTTAATATTTAAGATGGCAATATTTGTTGTTTACAGGCCTTCTGCTAAAGGTACTTCAGTTCGGCAGCTCTCCAGCACTTTCTCACAGTTCAGCAACCTGCACATCCCACTGAGATCAAGGAAGCCACTAAGTAGGGCGGTGTGTGTCTTTTGTCAATTGATTAGTTTTTAAGTGCTTGTGTTTTGAACTATTTCGACAACAATATTATCCCAACGCCTTAATGGCTCCCACTTAAAGTGAGGTTCGGGATTTGGATGAACTATGGCTTTCCATATAACCACTAATGAAAATTACCTCGACTGACTGCTATTTCGCAAACCAGAAGCACATACAATATATGAATATAATAAGCTATTTTGTTTTGACCTATTTCAGGAGGCTTTACTGATAAACGAATGGAGGTTTGCTAAGTTGAAGGAATACAAAGAGAACAACATTGAAGCAGAAAATGAAGCTTTTGACCGCTACATGCAGAATATCAGTTTACTCAAACAAGTATTCGATTTGTATTCTGACAGGGCAGAAGATGATGGTACTCAGTTGTCAGAACCACCTATGACTTCAGGTGAGAATACAAGGAGGGTCTCAGAGATCAAGGCAAAAATAAGATCGAACCCATTGGAAATCGATACATTTCGGAAGAGAATTCGACAGACAGTTGACCAAGGGTTGAGAAATCTTCAGATGTATAAATCAAATAGAAGTTCTGGTAATTTGGATAAAAAATACGGCTGGGTTGGAAAGACTTCAGCTTGGGCTGAGCTGAATGACAAGCTGAACAGTTCTCAAAATGAGGAGGATTTAAAGTTGTGCATGCGGATAAGAACCAAGATTAAAGGTTGCGCAAAATCGACATCATACAAGAAACCCGAAAGCACGGAGCTATCAAAGAACCGCTCTATCCCAGATGATATTAGTTTCGGACGAGGTTCAGGAAACTCTCTTCTGTGCCCGGTCAGAGCGACTCAGATCGATCAGAACGTTTTGAATGGCATGGAATTTCACTTTTCATCCCTAGAAGAGATCGAAGATCTTTAAGTTTTTTATTTCCTCTTGTTTGAATTATTCTGTACAGGGTTGTAAAATTAAATGGTCAGTCCTAATTGTTATATTGGTTTAGTTCATTGGCAAACATACATGGTTACACCGTTACAATTTCGAAGAAAAATACATGGTTCTTTGGGCAGCCCTAACTTTAACCCGAGTATATATACTGACCACTTTTGTTGGATGACAAGCCCAACTTCTGATTAGCTCAATTTTAGCCCCCCTCCTCAGAGGAATGAGACCGATTACTCTTTACATTTACTCGTGTATATCACACTTGGGATGACCAATCGATCGTGAATCACACATTGAAGATTTCAATCTAAATCTTAAAATTTTATACTTGACGGATTCTAAACGAATTCTCGCTCTTGGGAATGAACAGATTCGGATCTTGTTTTTGAATCCTAATCCACCTAGTAAGGCAAAGTATAACGTAGTGGATCAAGAACCATGGAACTTTGCATACCCGGCCCAAATCATTTCTAGTTTTGGAAATTATGGCCTATATGGATTCGGATCCATCCTCAAGATCATAGGCATGTTCAGTTTAGCTCGTTTTAGCTCATTTTAATTCAGCTCAAAAGAAGAAAGCCCAAATATGCCACGAAGTAGTACCTATGCTCCCCTTTTTAATGTAAGGCCTCGGTGTAGTCCATAGTATTCCTATTCTCCCAACCAAAAAAAAAAAAAAAACGAGTAGTATAAGTGTTAGTTTTGATGCAAAAAAGTTCTAAAACCACTAATAAATTTCACTCGATAATTTCATCAACTGAACTAGCTAACATCTGCAGAAATGTCATATAAAAAAAGCCTGAAGCGATATGTTTGAGGTCGGTTTTACGTTATACTCACGATCCTTGTTTTGTGTTTCGACAAATTCCAATCAAAGACGACATCATCTAGTAGGTAGTAGCATAAATGTAGCTATCTCTTAAATTGGATACATAATGAAACCATATGAAATAAAGCCAAATGTGAAGAATAACCCCAAAAACGTATAAAAAATGCCAACCCATAGAAGATGGCTTGGCTAATTGATGATTCGCAAAACCATTCAAGTCCTTTTAGGTTGGGGTATTTGTTGGTCCCATGATAAGGAGTGAAAGGTGGAATAATAGTTGGCTTCTAAGTGTAGCCACTCCCATTAATGTATAATGTTAGCTTTTATAAGGCAATAAAATTCTGTCCTGCCCCTCATGCTATGTTCTTGTGTGCACAATCTAAAAGGTCCCTCCCTATATGGTTTCTTACTTGCCTTTGCAATTTGCATCTATTAGTCATATGTAGTTTTCCTCATTATCTCAACTTCTTCACTAATTCCCATTTTAAACGGACTATTCCGTCTGAAGCTTTCGAACGGTCTTATGTGACCATTTTTATGGTAAAATGTGACTAGTTAAACTGGATCATATTTGACATTTGACTGTAAATGGATTACATATGACCCGTATGAAGCCTATAACGAAAATAACCGTCTAAAAAGAGACATTCTGCAACTTCCTTTCTTTTATAAACTACAATTCTCTAATTTGGCAAATTCTTTTATATTGTTACTCTATTTTTGAATTTGGTATTTTACCCAATTGTACTGTACCATTGTACTAAATAGATAGACGAATCTAAGGCTTTGTTCTTTTGAAGTTAAAGTAACTAGATCCTATAAGTTCAATTCAGAAATGTTCATATTCTATAAATTAGAAAAGTTCAGTAAAATTAAATCTCAAAGAACGGGCTGTAAATCTTAAATATGTTCTGTTGTTACGTTCATCATACCGATCTTTTTGCTAAATTCGCATAACAATCCCTTCACACTAATTTATTTAAAAATTCGGTTATAAAATATAAAAGAAACATGTAATAAGCCTACTATTATTCAATAATTGATCAAGTCCATGAAGGTTAGCATATATAATGGAAAGAATATGAAATATGTAGTTACACCTGCTCCACATAGAGAGGCTAAGTAGGTGGTGGTGATGGTAGGGTGTAAGTTTAGAATTTGCATGATGATTACGTTTAAGATATATAAGGATGTTTGGAGTGACCAAATATTCCACACAACACTAATCTATATAGCTAACCACTAACGCATACCCAATTTATAAAGGTAGGTGCAACCTCAATGTAGATCTAGAGATTGTTAAAGGATGTAGATATCTTATTTGTATGTATTTGATTGAGACTTGAGCTCTTCTTGGCTTGTAACCTATTTAATCAAAGGGTGTGAAAGGAATATGAAACTATATTCTTTTTGGTAATCATGGTATTTTATTGTTATATAATTGTGTCTTCATCCTTGTTATTGAAATCGCAGATATCAATTAGTTTAGTTGACAAAGTTATGAGACGTGATTCATTCTCATGACAGGGTTTCAAACCCCGTTAAATTGGCATTAAATTTGCCTTTGTTGCACCGTTACACCAAAAATAAAAGGATATCGATGCGAGTTCCTTTTTGTTTTAATTTGTGTGTGAAAATCTTCTTTGTTTACGACATAAGACTATTAAGTTCCGAATATTGAGCTTAGCGTCGATGTTCTCTCTTTTCGGAATGGAATTATAAAACCGCCGAGCTAGCACGCAGAAAAGTTAGATTATGACTATGTTTGGCAAGATATTTCAGCTTATTTGATAGACCAAATTTCAACAACCTTATTTTTCAGCAATTGTTTGACAAGTAGCTTATTTAACCAAATAAGTTACTTGAAATAAAATGCTACCGAATAAGGTTAAATTTTGTTTAACTTTCTCCTATTTTCTAAAATTAGAGGATCTTAAGAGTATAAAATATTAGTGCAAATAATGTAAATTTAACAATAAAGTATCTAATAATCATTCAAAAATCTCTACAATGTTTTTTTTTTTTTTAAATTTGATTCATTAGTCAACTAATGAATAGTCCATTGGTGACAAGTGCAAATTTTATGATTTTACTAAATATAGGTTCTTGATGTACGAATGCAACTCATTATATTAAAAATTGTCAATAACAAAAAAAAGGTATTACAGTTGAGATTTCAATCTCATATCATTCATCATATATAAGTGGAGTTTCGTGTAGTTATTTTGCACCTTTTTTCTTTGTTGATGATAAAGAAGTAATGAAACACACACTATAATGATATACATACATATTATTATTCTAAGATATAATGTCAACAATAATATGAAAGTAAATGCATAATTACGTGTAACATGATAATATCAGAGTTAGTAGATAAAAATTTTAATTTTTTTTAAAAATTCAACTTTTTTTGAGTTTCTCATATACCATTTCTTATTTGCCCTTCATAAGATTTTTCTAATATGTACCCTAAATGACACACATTAAGAATTAATTCTCCTAGAAATATTAGTATTTGCTAAATAAGATAACATAAATTAAGAAAAACAATAACAAATTAATTAACTACCGTACATCGGTTTTTCTAATATGTGCCCTAAAGGACACACATTAAGAAGTTAAATATAGAAAGATTCACAACATATTCTCATGAGAAATCGGCTTTTATTTTGTATCATTGCCTGACTCCCTCCATTATTTTATATACGACATTTTTGTTTTACTTATGTAGTTCTTTGACTTTGATTTTTATTTTAAAAAAACTCTAGAAAAAATTATAAAAATTATATCGTTAGATTTATCATGAAATTTGCTTTCATAAGAGTATATATTTCATATTATTAGCTCATATATTTTGAGAGATATTGAAGAGAGAATTGACTGTCTCGAAATGTGAGAATGACATATATAAAATAATGGAGGGAGTATATGATTACAAATTACTATTCCAAACATTATTTGATAATTGATACAGTATTTCGATACGTACTCCATCGACATTCGACATGCATGATGCATGCAATCAGTTCAATATATTTATCATACACCGTTTGCATACGTACATAGCACATAGGCCCTAACTACTTGAAGTTGTCTTGAATTTTATTTGTCAAATAAACAGCTCAAAATTTTCTACTAATTAAATTCTGAAACGTACCGAGTAATACAAATTACCATTTGATTGCCTTTAATTATGCACATTTGTCAAGAGTTAAAATGACTTGATGGTGATGCCCAAAAATTAACCTCCACGTACGCCAAATATTTCTCCCTTTTAGACTATCTTTAAGCACTTCGGATCTACTTATATAAAAAAATACATCCCAAAACCCTAATTATTGTTAGATAAGTTATTGGTGTGTAAGTCTATTAATTACCTACTTTTTAATTCAAAGTCTATTAATTACCGTAATAAATAATACGGAGTAATATAGTTAAAATGGGATACTAGTTAAAATTTTCATATATAATTCGATATTGATTATTCAACGTAACTGGTGATACTGTATAGTCGTCCTTTACATCCTAACCACTATTAACATTCGTATAAACTAGTAAGATAACTTTTAATTTGCTTATTTACCAAGTGAGAGATGTCGTATGATCGTGCCCATATATATATATAGTCACTCATAGACTCATCGAGTAATACGTGATAAACCCTAGCAGAATTCTAGAAACATATTGTAATTAACTCGCTAGACAATTACTCCTACACCATATTAATTAGTACGAGTTTAATTACATAAGATTGACAAAACAAAGTAGAATACATACGATTCTGTTAATTATTGGAATCAATTTATATATTTATTTTATACGTGCAAGCTATTAGAAGTCCCCACAAAACAAAGAAATAAATCAGTGCGTACAAAACTAAACAATCAAAAACACGTACAACATGACGTTTTGGCTTTTTATTTCAGCTCTAGTCGCTTAAGGCTAGCTATTTCACCTTCTTTCTTTGGCTACTCTTAATTATAACGACGACGGCAATGACGGGTTTATAATGTATTTAGGAGGGGCGGGCTCGATCGTCGCTGTCTTTTATACATTTCAATGTAGAAATTATAATATTACGTGCTTGGTCGACTTAATTGGTTAAAAGATATTTAAGTCTCTTTGGTACTCCGTAGATTAATAACAGTTGAACTGCTTTAACTGCTAAAGCAGATCAAGCATCAGTTATAAATGACGGATTTTGTCATCAGGTTTGACTAACATACTTCCATCTAGGTATTTGGTAAATAGCAAATTGTTTGCAAACAGGCAAATATGGGCATAAACAAATCGCCATTTATTGAACTTTAACAAAACCTATTTTAGAGACAAACAATGTCCATCGATGAATAAATATACTAGCGCTATAACTTTCTTTACCACTCGTATTTGTTATATAACTTCTTTTGATGTCAAATGAGTCACAAAGGTAATATAATATCGAGAGTGAGAGGATTTGAACCTGGGATCAATTTTTCAATACCTCCTTCTTCTTAACCAGTAAGTAGGGATGTCAATGGATCGGGTTCGGGTCCGGTGAAGCTTCACCCGCATCCATCCATCACATTAATTAAAAACCTCATCTAACCCATCCATCATCCGCGGATGAAACGGGTGGATCGGGTGATAAATGGGTGATGATTTAATTATATTTATAAGCCTAAAAAAGTATTGAATTTTATTTCACCCAAAAATATGTAAGGTAAATTGGTATTATACTAAGTGCTTTAAAAATCTTGTAACATAATGTTTGCTTGAACATATAAAAAGCAAGTAGATTAGTATTGGCTAGCTTAAGTTTAATATAAATATGCATTTTTTTTTTCAAAAAAGGAAGAATATTGGGTGGCGGATGGATGACGGGTTGGATTTAGCTTCATCCATCATCCATTTATTTTATCCATCATTCATCCATCATCCATTTATTTCGGGTTTTCGTCCGTCCATTTAAATCGGGTAGATGGATATTTAGCGGGTGCAGTTGAGATTGACATCCCTACGGCAGTAGGCTAATACATTTTCGGTGTATTTGTCCTAAAACTCGACTCTATAAATACGAAGTACCTTTTTTATATTAGCAATGTTTGAAGACTTGTGAGTTAGTTACCGTTTTTTTCCCAATTATAGACCTTCATTTAATTTGTGAAGGGTACTTTAATCAAAGAAAAACAAAAATTAGAACGGACATATGTTAGCTGCTTATATACCTGAAGAGTACAGAATTAATTAGCAACCTAAAATTGAATTGGTTAAGGAAAAATAGCTTGTTGATTTATAATGTGGTCAATTTACAAATGGGAAAGCATTTTTTTTTTTTTTTTTTTTTATCTAGAGATGGACTAGAAACTTGAAAGTTATTAAGATTTTTATAAAAGTCAATAGCGAGCACTCAAGGAGATTTTTATTTTACTTTTCCTTTGTTAAGAAATAAATAGTGGTAAATATGTTAGGTTAAAGTAATATTCTTGTTTTCTTTTGGTGTTAGTAGAAGAATAGAAGGCCATGTTCATTATTCACGTTAAAGAGCATAGACTGTCTTGCGTTAGGGGACATGAATGATAAACACATTAAGAGCTTGATAGACCTATTCTTTGTGAGATGTCGTGCCAGTAGTCATTCCAGACTCCACAGTCTGAGCCTCATTTATCAACAAATTCATTTATGAGGTCGGCTCAAAATTTTCTTGATTGATTTTCGAATAAATTGGATTTGAGTTTGGCTCGAGCCAAGTACATTGATGAATACATAAGTTATAGAGAGGTATAAAAATGTATAATCCATTGCATGTAGTAATTTACAATACTCCCTTTCCTAATGTTTAAAATAGCTATTTTGTAGTAAAAATAATACATGTATTAACAGCTTTAAGGAATATTTTTCTTGTCATTTCTTTTAACGAATATAAATAAGCAAGTTTATGAATAACAATACAGAGTATATAAGACAGGCCAGGAGTATTTGTTAACAAAAGCAAATTAAACATTAATTGAAACAACGAGCAAAGTCTATGGCTGCGACTTCCGCTATTTAATTAGGACAATAATCAATCCATCCACATCAGTTCGAAAATCATGTTATATAGGAATACCATTTTATGAATATTGTAAATTACTACATGCAACCATAGGGCTCATTATATTATGAAAAGAAAGAAGAATAAAAGAAAAATGAGATGTTTTTTTTTTGTTGACAAATGATGAATAAATGAAGAGAAAAATGAAAATGGGCCCAATAGGAAAATTAGAAAAGGTCGAAAGGTGTGACCATAATAAAGATGTCAAAAAGGAGGGAAAACAGCATAGAAGTGCTAAAGAGAAAAGGGCCCCACACAAATAGTTTTGCTACCTGCTTACCTTCATTTTGAGGTCCCTTTTATTACAGTCTGTCTCATTATAGACGGCCACTATCCGTCTTTAGCTATAGACGGATAGGAGTCCTCTCACAAAATTAAAGTGGGAGGGCAAGTGGGGGTATCCATTTCCCACCCACTTACACTACGCACTTTCATTTGTGAGAGAGACACTATCCGTCTATAGCTATAGACGGATAGTGTTCGTCTATAATGAGAATTTGTGCTTTTATTATTGTTTTCTGCAACCATCTTGTGACTAACATTATCTAATATCATGATATAGAATCCATTTTTGAAATAATGGTAAAAAATAAAATATTTGTCGTTTTTGGTCGGTTTTAAAAATATTTGTCAAAATGGTGTCCACGTAGGCTCGAGATTTCCGGACCTAAAATATGTCACTACCAATGGCGTGTTTATAATGAGTAGGGAAAGAAAATTCATTAAAAAATGGACTAAAACAAACACGCCATTGGGAATGGCGGGTTTCGGAGGAGAAACACGCCACCCCCTATGGCGTGTCTTATGTAATTTTTTTTTTTTTTTTTTTTTTTTTTTTTAAGTTCATCGGTGAGGAAAAAAATTGTTGTAAAGACACGCATTTTAATGGCGTGTTTCCTTCACAAAACACGCCATTAGTAGTGACGTGTTTCAGGTCTAGAAATCCCGAGCCTACGTGGACACCATTTTGACAAATATTTTCAAAACCGACCCAAAATAACAAATATTTTATTTTTGACCATTATTTCAAAAATTGACTCCATGATATAAGTATAATAAGTGTATAACATTGCATGACAAGAACCCTTGAAATTTAATAATCACAACTTATGAAAAATGGAAATGGATATTAATTTTGTTTGTTTAACTTTATAAGTAGTCCTGTTCTTTTAAATTCGGCTGATAAAAGATAAACTAAATTGAACTAAATTAAATTAAATGATCTTTAAAATGAATTGAATGAAGGTTCTTAATGATAATTTGTGAAGAGATGAGCTGAATGAAACTGAATTGAATAGAGCTGAGTTGAATTGAAATGAGCTGAAATTAAGGCAAAAGAACAGGATTTTAATTTGTAAAAAGATGAGTTAAACTGAGCTAAATAAAGCTAAGTTGAACTGGAATGAGCTGAAATTAAGCCAGAAAGAACATGACCTAATTCGAACCATATTTTGCTTGAGGGAGTAACTAATCTCATTTCATATGGTTATTTTCTTCCTCTTATTTAAATTGCACTAATCTGCTTTATTCGCTTATAAACCCTTAAGAGAATTCTATCACAAAAACTGCAGAAATTAAAGGGCCATAATTTCTTAGAAATTGAACCGACGAACTGATAATGCGATAGTATATGAACATAATTGCACATGCATAATAGCACCACCAATTGCATTCACGTGTGTCACTCAAGTAATTGTGATAAGCACGTAAATAACATACGTCGAACCATATTTCAATATGAAACAAATTAAATCCTTCAATTTAATAATTTAATTAATTAAAGATGTTATAATTGTGTTTAATAATTAGCGAAATAATATTTTCAAACGTTGGAAATGTCTATTGAAAGTTCAAGCTTTTAACCAATATATATTAGAATTAGAATTACAATTTCCATCAGCTTGCATTATAAGACATCCAAAAGAAAGTGGCCAGCTTTTACCCATGAATAAAGATTATACTTCATATGACCAAGTTATTAATTTGAAAGATGAATAAAAAAGTAAATAGAGAAAAACTATATTCTTATGATAAAGTAGGTTGGATTTTTATATATAGACACAATACAAAATGAAGGTAATTACATGCAAATTAATTTTAACTTGCATAGCTACCAATTTACGATACCTATGACTAGCAATGCCACAATGGCGAAGTCAGAATTTTAACTTAGTAAAGCAAAGGCGAACGAGTACTATTACTTATAAGGTAAACTTGAAAAAAAAAATTGAAAAATTTGGTTAAAGACATCGAAGTTTTAGATGTCTCCTCCTCGCCATTCCCTAGTTCCGCCATTGCCAATGAGTACATAGAGTCATGAAAATGGCTGATTAATAATGGTATATGGTGAAATGCTTAATCAGTGTGCTAGTAGATGACTGTCCACTAATTTATTTCTAGAATATTGAAAATAACCACGATTGTCTATAATAATATTAATCAAGATCATCTTTTTGTGAAAAGCTGTTTGCGGCAATATAATAGAGGATGTGTTTTGGAACAATTTAAGTTTACAGATCTTTCTTTGAACGAGATTTTGTTTTATTTGATTCTAATCGAGTTGTATCCGGTCAAATTTGACACATGTTGTAGATATCGTATGACTATTTTGTAATGAATTGATCTTTCTTTCAAAAAAAAAAAAAATCATCCATCAAGTCGTGATAATATATTTATATTTATATAATGTTTAATCAGCTTAACCTTCATTAATTATTGTAATTAGCTAGCTAGAAAAGGATTAGTTACCAAATTGATCCCTTCGTTTGCTTCCTTTTGAAATGTAAAATCGAACTTCTCTACAAATTTGGCCTCTTTATTCCTTTCCTTTGGATGACACTATGTGAGAAACAAACTATTCAATTTTGTAAATAAGTCAAACCTAATAAAGCACCAAGTAAATTACATGCTTTTCTAGCTTCTAGTACTAAAACAAAAAAACACGCACCATCAATTAAATCATTATTTATATTATAACTTTGTAAAATTGTAAGGGACCCTTAACTTATAAAAAGTAAATACTTACCGACCAAAATTAAAGGACAAAAATCATGGACGGAAAAAAGGTTAAAAAGAGAGGTGAAAAGAAGTGTTAAATCTTAGGATAGCGATACGGCGCCACCCGGTGGTACTGAAACTCGGCGCCACCCTAATTAAAAAAACAAAAAAAATATATTATAGTTTCGATTTGCGCCAACCCTTTAGGGGTAGAAATGTAAAACTAAAGTAAGATCTTCACCCTAACTAAATCACCTAATACATAATCAAGACAATTTTGCAGGAAAAAGCATAAAATTTGGATATTTTCCATGATAGAAACTACTGCAAAATGTATTAGATTGAAGGATGTAAATTACGATTTGCACGACATTATGATGAATTGATGACATCCCAAGTTTGTTTATCTATCATCAACGTTATATTCTAAAGATTTTCATCGTTTGCTATATCAACAAATTTCTAGCTCCGTACGAGTTACGACGTTAATATCGAATTTTACAAAAGTAATTGGTTTTAGAACTAATGTGCAAAAAACTACGAATTCGTTGGAGTCGATTTGAGTTTGTGATTAGGTTCAGATTATTATATTTACAACTCAGATTCCAATTCAGGATTTCAACTCGAGTTATTTTGCTACGCACCTAATTCCAAGTCAAATTATAGCTAGAACACTCGTCGGCTTAGTTTAAATAGTTTCATTCTCGTTGTGCTATTTTTTTTCTTCTAATCACAATGGTGAGCACTAGCAACTATTGAGCATCATTTTAATGGTGTTTCGGTGGAACAAGGCACCTACACATCACACAGCTATTCATAATATTGTTGGAGAAAATCAAGGAAATTAGAATATTGGAATAACAAGACTAAAAGAGAACACCATTCCTAAATTGCCCTTTCAGTCTCAAATTCAAAATTTGGCCGAGGGAAACAAAAATGCTTACTAATATACCATTATACCCCCGGTGGTACCGAAATTCAGTGTCACCGGGTGGCGCCATCTCATTATTCTAAATCTTAAATGGTGCAACGTTTGCTAGTAAACTTGAAGTCATTGCTTCGTGTTTCAACAATTGCTTTTTTTTTTGTCTTTTTGTATGGGTGTAAATATAGATGCTAGAGTCGTGATACTTTGTGGAAAGACGGACGAAATAAGAGTGAAAAGTGAAAACATATCAAAGTTATTGTTGCCGTCTAATTTAGTTAAAGTACTAGTTGGAAAGCCCGTGCGATGCACGGGCCTCCCATTAGAATTATCTTTAAAAATTAATATATTTTAAGTTAATAAAAAAAGTCATACTATATTGTCATTGATGAAAAAAAATCCGTTATTGCTTTTAGCATAAAAGTTTTGCCATCAATTAGTATAACATCAAGTAACATAGTTATAGTAATTAGTAGTCTGTATAAATTTCTTGCAAAATCAAATCCAAACTGAATTCCAATAGAATTAGTAATCTTTAAACACAATCAAAATATCACTGATTCTATTACATAGAATGCACGGGCACCTAGTTGTATCATATGTGACAACATTAGTTAGTAGTTTATGTCATTTTTTTTTAAATAGTCAGGTTACTAAGTTAGTATAATAATGTCAGTTCATAGTATATATTTTATGGCCTCGCTGAAAACGTTATTTTACGTTTCCATGGTCTGGTAATAGAAAACTATTAAATTTAACAAAAAGTCAAACTATGTTAACAATAAGAGCATTAGATGAGGACGGATTAATCATCAGTTCCTATAACAAAAATGCAACTAAAGTGTTGTGGCATTTGGTATTTTACTATATCGGTTGTATACTAACATAGAGATATAGTTGGATTATAGTATTGCCGTTCTTATTGTCTAAGCACCATCAGTTTTTAACCGAAATAGTCTTTGACTACTTATCCTTAAAAACTTCATGCAAAATATATAATACAACATCTTAATTTGGCAAATTGTGAAAAATTCTTTATAAACAATGTCCTTGTGGCCTTGATACATTTGGTCTCTATCATCGATGTAGAACCTTAATCTCTTGGATAAACGCTTCTACATAAAGCTGGCCATTAATAAAAAATGGTTTTGACAGATAAATTTAAACATGATTTTGTCACTGTTCGTAACTCTTGTTTATTGCATGGCGCAACATTAGAGCCGGCAAATAATGGCATGACACGAAAACACGACACGAATCCGACATGAAATTAACGGGTTTGGGCTGACATTTAAAGACCCATTTATACAAATTGGTCGACACGAACATGACATGAGATTTAATTGGGCTAGGTTTAGGTTGAGCACTATACACACGGACCCGACCCGAATAACCTATCTACTAAATTAATCCCATTTTTTCTTGATCCTTACATAAATATATTTACACTTTTCAAATATTGTCATGACACGAAACTACGACACGAAATTTTAATGGGTTAGGATTGAGGCTTGATGACCCATTAATGTAACTGGATCGACAGGAACACGACACGAGATGTAATTAGGTCGAGTTTTTGTTGAAGAGTTTATTATCCATTTAAATGTGACACCTGAACCCGACGTGACCATATCTGTTTATCACGTCTATGTAGCATGGTCTCGACGTATATTGTCTCTGCTAAAGAATGAAAGGAATATTTGTATCAGAGGAAGTCATTACTATCCTCGGGTTCAGTATCTTTTGCCGACTTTGGAATCCATAAGTATATTCGCTTCTACTATGAATTTTCCAAGGCGATTGATAATATGACAGATCCCGTTAGATAATCCTCTTATGGAGTTAATGTACCTCAACAACATAACCGACACACCACACTTGGTAAAGCATACCATTATGAGTTATATTAAAAAATTCATCATGTATACTCCCTTCTCTTCTTAAACATCTTCCGCCTTGTTTCTTAGAGGTCAAACTTTTATAACTTTGACCATTAATATGTCGAAAATCATGGTCAAACTTCCGTTTTGACGATTGTGTAGAAGCAATGAGGATGAAGTACATTTAGTGCGAAATTCCTAAAAGATAATAAATCTTACTCCCAAAGTCTACACCAACTAAAACACTCTACCAAATCCCGCATAATGAAAATAAAAAATGACTCCTAAAAGCAAGGATGACATATGGGGGATAAGACATGACAGATGTAGGTGTTCTTGTTGTTGCAGGTAAAAATTTTCAAAATCATAATCGCTTCAACTTGGAGAGATCTTAAAATAGTTTCGTTCCATTTAAATGTCATATACTCGTATATTCTACAACTTTCTCAAATAATTCTGATATTATTATTTCTACCCATATATAACACTCATGGTTGGCATGATTTAAAATTCAATTTGAGCGTAATAATTTATTTATATTCGCTACATCCAAGACAAATTTTTTTTCTTATTGTAGAGTTAACAATAATTTTTTTCATGATTTTGGAGTATATATTTACCTTGTGTTACAATGCCTAATTGTTAATATTTATTTTGAACCAATAGCTATATTGGAGATTATAAAATTAAAAAAAGGAACTTGAGATCAACTCCTAACAATAGGGTCAAAAATAAGTAAACATTGACAGAAAAAAAAAGTAATTAATTAGATATGAGGAAGGCCGGGAGATTATGAAAAATCTCATATTTAGGCTTTATTTCAAAGAAATAAGCTTTTGACCAAAATTTCATTTATCTTAATTTTTTTGTAACACTTGATAGATTAATTATTTGCCAAAATAAGAGTAGGGGTGAGAAATGAGAAATAAGTTACCTGTGTTTTTTATTCTTCCAATTTAAAATATTCAATATAGAGAACTTATTATGTACTTTTGGAGTATCATTTTACCAAAAAACAAAAACCCAACTATGTTTCGTTAGTTTGCCAAACATTTTTTACTTGATCAATTAAATTATCATTCTTAATGTTCAGTTACCTTTTAAGCTATTTTTAGGTTTAAGTTAACTTATCATTTAGTATGACTAATGAAATTTAAGATACAGTATACGAATAATGTTTATGCTATTAATATACCATATAATTAGTTACATTGTGTATTTTGAGTATCACCTACTTATATTGGGATAATTTTATTAAAATATTAAGAAATCTACTTTTATAGGATAATTTTATTAATTTTTTTTTCCGAAATCTACTCTTGTTAGGAATTCTTAAAAGTTGGACTCTCTAATATCGCTCGAAAAGTTTCTGCTTTATATATATGTATTGATTAGGAAAAAAAAAAGCCTTAATAAATTGTTAATTTATTTCCTATTTCTAATAGGAAAATTCTAATAGGAAAATTATATTCCTAATTATAATAGAAAATTGTAAATAATTAATTATCTCCTAATTCTAATGCTGATAGTATAATTAGAAAAAAAAGCTTCCTATTTCTAATAGGAAAATTATATTCCTAATTATAATAGAAAAATTGTAAATAATTAATTATCTCCTAATTCTAATGCTAATAGTATAATTAG